>NC_056736.1:690500941-690680941 GCF_019279795.1 Protopterus annectens
GTATGTGTGTGGATTGCTTTTTGTTTGATGTGCTTGTGTTGTGTGTATGTGTTTTGGCCTAGGAAAAAATTTACTGTTCTGAATGTTCGATGTTTTGTATTTTCAATTGCTAGGGTTCGATATTAGAACACTCGACATTTTGAATGTTCGGTGTTCTAATATAGACCCATCCTGGGCTGTGTTCTGCATGAATTGCAAAATGAACTGGCACTACACCTGACTGCCCTGCTCAATCACATCCTCATTTCAGGATTTGTCCCCGCTGAATGGTGCACTGCTACAGTAATCCCACTCCACAAATGGGGAGCGACTACAAACCCTGGTAACTACCACCCCATTAGCCTGATGACTCTGGTATGTAAGGCGATGGAGTGCATCATTATCATGGACCTAATAAATAAGGGCATCTGGAATCTCCAGACTCTAGACCCCATGCAGTTCAGATATGTTAAGGGTAGATTTTGTCTGCTCAATCTGGTAGACTTCTTTGAATCTGTCACCAGAGCTGTGGATGAAGGCAAGGTAGTTCACACAGCCTACTTCAATCTGGCCAAGGCCTTCAACACAATTTCTCACTCAGGAATCATAGATAAACTCATTAAATTAGGCATCAACCGCTATGCCACAAGGTGGGTTGTAAACTGGCTCATGGATAGAACTCACACAGTGAAGGTAGCAGACTCCAAGTCAAACTACCAACCAGTCACAAGTGGAGTCCCACAGGGTTTGGTCTTGGGTCCTCTCCTCTTTGGCATCTACTTTTCTGAAGCCCAGGCCAAAACCAAGGGACTCTGGCTGACCAAGTTCCCTGACGACTGCAAACTGGAAGCCATTATTAGCTCCCCAAATGATGTTGACATTCTACAGAAAGGCCTCACAGAGACCAATGACTGGTGTCAGAACCATGGCCTCAAGCTCAACACCAAAAAATGCATTGTCATTCCCTTTGGGAAGAACACGGTACCCATGAACTACCACATCAATGGTAGTCCACTGAACACCGAAGGTGTCATAAGAGATCTGGGAACACAAGTGAATAGCAACCTATCCTTTGATAATCACATTGCCACTGTGGTCAGAAAATCTTTCTGTGTGGCACATCTCATCACAAAGGGTTTTACCTCCAGGAAGACAGAGGTCATTGTCTCTCTCTACTCTTCCCTCATTAGACCAATTATCGAGTACAATGCCCCATTCGGCATGTACCTCACTAGACATATGCAACAACTAGAAAGACCATAAAATACCTCACTAAGAGGATCCTAGGCCTTAAACACTTGCCCTATGCGGAAAAACTAAAAAAATTCTAACTTTTCTAGGTATCATATCGCCTACTTAGAGGTGATCTCTTCTTGACCTACAAAGCCATGTCAGACCCAGCACTGCTAGATATGCTACATCTAAAGAAATCCCAATCCCTCTGTACCACATGTGCCAGAGACCTCAACCTCATTACGACAATCAACAGAACTTGTTGGAGGGACAGGTTCCTAACCCAGAGACTGCTCATGCTCTGGAAAAGACTTCCCTTACACATCAAGCAGAGCACCTCACTGGCCCACTTCAAGAGAAATGTTTGATTGAAACATTTTTTTAAATTAATTTTCACAAAATACAAGAACATTTTTACAGAATTTAAACAATTTAACATAAAACAAAACTGTATACAGTGCCCATAACATTTCCATACTTTCATTGGTTTAACTACATTTTGTCTAATAATTTTTTTAAGTTTTATCCAAGATAGTGGCTCATGTGTTACTTTTATCATTCTTGAAGCTAGAGTTAATAGTTCTCTGTTACATACAGCTTTGGCCAGTAAAATAAAGTCAGTAAATGAGAGGATTTTTTTTACTCTTCCAGTTTGATGTATTAATGTTTCTTGCAATTGCAAGAAGAGACCAGAGAAGATGCACTTGTGACTTTGGGATATGTACTGGTATTGGTGCATTAAATAATAACAATAAGTCTGATATTTCACATTTGTCTGACCACAATGCCTTTGTAAAGTTCTTAAACTCCTGCCAAAAAGGAGTGACAATTTTACATTCAAGGAACATACGTGCCCAGTCTGTACATGATGTTTCATTACACCTCCAACATTTATGATTACTACTTCTAGGTATTAAAGCTATTTTGTGTGGGGTAAAGTAACTCCTAAAATAAATTTCCATGTGAAAATTTTCCAAAAAGAAGATGTGTTGTTAACTAATTTAAGCATTAAAGTTTTGTCACTTTCTGAAAAAATAGATTTATTTGTTTTTTATACATAATTCCATAAAGAATCTTCTGGTATTTACAAATCCCCTCTTAGTGTTTTGTATATCTTTGATAGTGAAAATCCCCCATTGTTATTAGTTATGTTTAGTTCACAAAAGAGAGAGATTATCTTTGGTTGTGAAGAAATGTTAGTCATTTGATTTATCTTAAATTCATTCACTAAGTGTTCCCTAAAGGTTTGTATGTTTAGCCAGTTATTTTGATTTTTGTTATATCTGGCTATGAGGCCTCAAGAGAAATCTTGACGAGTGGATGGGAAATATAAAATTCATCCCGGGGATCATTTCAGTGTCCCTGATGGACAGAGGCACGGGGAAAAGATCGGGCGGCATGATGCCAGGGAATCTTTTGGGCTAGGCTTATAGAAGCTCCAGGGCCATTAGCCTAGTACACTCCTATGAACCTATTAACCTACGAACTTGAAAATATCCTCTTGGAATCTTAAGGGTGTTCAGGTCCCACAGAAAGAAAGCTCAATTTGAGTCTGCTTAACAATTCTGTTATCAATATTGCCTTAGCTTAGGAAATTCATATGCTTCAAACAAAAAACAATGGGATTCATGTCCACCCTTGTGATACAGTGATAGGAAGACCCAACTATGACTCATATTATACATGTACTGGAAGGCTCGGGCAGGCAGGATAAGAGTATACAGCCAGTTTTGGGCTGCCTATTCTAGGGGACGTACTGTCAGCTCTTGTTCATCTATTAGGTATAAGCAGAACCTCTGGGTGGATATTACATCAGTAGGTACATGCCTACTGATCACATGCTGCTAGTAATGTGCCGCATAGACCTCTGGGATATCATGTATGGTAGTACATATGCTCAAAGCTGGAACATGGGCTCTAGGCAGGGTAATAGTTCAGCCCCCCCCAACACACACACACAGCAACCCTCCTGCACACACAGCAGACAATCCCCCCTGCAGCCCCCCCAGCCATTCAAATGACTCATTACTTGGATATTTCTCCCAGTTACCATAAACACTGTTCGAACCTGTCAGTGTTCATACTGTTTTCTTCTTTATTTCTACAATGATTGCAGGCTCTATCATAGTGATGACTATTTACTAAACAAAACAGCTGTACATTGAAAAAAGACAATATGAGCAGCACTGAACTTATCTTCCCTTGAAGCTCACAGTTCCTTGAAAAATGCACTGAAGCTCACAATTCCTTGAAAATACACTGAAAAACTCGCAATTCCATGAAAATGCACTTGTGGCATATCTCTCAACTGTCCAGATTTCCAAAGAATGTCCAGATTTTTGCCTCATATTTTTGGTCTGCTCCTCTTAAAGTTTGTGTATTTCTGTCAAATTTCAGAGAATTGAAGTTGCTAAATAATAACTTATATTTGAGTTTCAGACTTTATATCCTTCAGAAAATGCAAGCTAACACAAAACCTGTTATTCTAACAACATAAGTTTATACGAGCAATATTTAAAATCTGTCCCTGTTTTTCGGTCTTTGTCTCCCTCCCCCCATTATTTAAGGCTCTGTGCAGATTGAGATGTATGTTTGGTATACAGAATTCAGTCTCTGGTCTCCTGTATCCAAGGTATAGGGTTTCAGCCTGGTTAAGTTAAAGAACTTACCATCCATAACTAGGGCTTTACACTCACACAAGAAGCACCTTACCGATCATTTCACTCTGCAGGCAGATGCAGCAGGGATGTTATATTATGTAAATTCCATACTCAGACACAGATAAGTGAAGAAGTGAGCAACTGCAGGTGTGCATGTATCAACGCATGCATGCAGTGATGTAAATCTGTGATTCAGATGGCATTCTTAAAGAAGAATGCCCTTAAATAAAACATGTATATATTTTTTTTTTTTTTTTAATTAAAAAGTAAATGGTTTATCCTGTAGCAGCCCCCCCTAGCCAGCAGGCCCCCTCTAAGCCAGTATGGAGCTCTTTCCAGCCAGCGGGTCATAGGTAACTGCCTTGTTTTCCTAGTGCTGCATCTGGCCCTGCATATGCCTTCCCAAGTATGCAGCAGTTTTGGACCTCAGTAAAACTACTGCTAGGATTAGGAGCCCAGGGGTTGTAAATCATTCAGTGACCAACTGAGTGGTCTCCTCCCTCCTGTCCACCTCTTTTCATCATGTGATATAGGGATGGTGAACTACGAAATGAAAGACTTATTTGCCTTAGGTCTGCTGACCAAGGGAGGGAGGCAGCGGGCCTAACCTTTGCCCCTAACTGAAGCACATGCAGTCTTGGTGGCAGTGAACACATTGCTCATAGTTTTCTCACTCTGCTTTAATCCTGGAGTGTCCCCATATGCGGAGGTGCTTTTGTGAGGTTGCCATGGCATTCCAGATCTAATCCATCAGGAGAAGCAAATTGGCCAACTGAGTGGAGTTAGAGAAGCCACTGAGTTAGTGAAGCAAACAAGGGAAGAAAAATAGAGTTCTTTAAAAAATGGCAATACTCTATTCTTGAAGCAGTTATAGGGCTGAGGGTTGGGATACTTGTTAAGGGTTTACCTCACAGACACAAGATACAGGGTTTGATTCTCATGTTGGGAGGCATGGCTAGGATTAAAAAGGCCCCCTGTGGTCATTCTCCCTGTAATGACCTATAACAGACAATGGTTTAAATTGTTGTCCAGGTTGACAGACTCAACAAAGATTAACATAAGAGGCAGATATATGTGTATGTGAATCTATGTTAATGATCTTAACAATACTCTGAAGAGGGGAGGTTTTATGAAATATGTAAATGTTTACAAATTCCAAATCGCTTTACTTCAGGAAACACATATAACCCAGACTGAACAAGAGAAGATTAAATGTAATCAATCTGAAATCTTAGGATAGTCTTATTTTAAAATCAAAAGGAGGGATGTGGCAATTTTATTAAAAATGTTTGTTTGTTTGTTTGTTTTTCGGCTTTTTCCCGGTAAGGGGTCGCCACAGCGGAACTCCGGTCTGCTAATGATTGGCAGTAGATTTTTACAAAACGCTGAGGTGCCAGCTCAACGCCCAACCTTCAACGAAGGCACACCCATTTACGCACGCATGTCTTTCGAACTATACCCAACCGCAGGGAGAACATGCAGACTCCGCACAGAAGGCACTCCCAAGCCAAGCCGAGAATCGAATGGGAGAACCTCTTGCTGTGAGGTAACAACGCTACCACTGTACCACCACGGCATACAATTTAATTATGTCTATAGTTATATTTAAGTATAATGACAAAAAATGTGAATGCGAGGGAGGATAGAGGAATGATGAGGATGCAGGGAGTAGAGGTGGCAAAGGTGGATGAGTTTAAATACTTGGGATCAACAGTTCAGAGTAATGGTGAGTGTGAAAGAGAGGTGAAGAAGAGAGTACAGGCCAGAGTGGAGTGGGCAGAGATGAGTGTCAGGAATGATTTGTAACAGATGGGTAGCATTAAGAGTGAAAGAGAAGGTCTACAAGAGGGTTGTGAGACCAGCCATGTTATATGCGTTGGAGACAGTGGCATTGACAAAAAGGCAGGAGTCAAGTTGGACGTGGCAGAGTTAAATATGTTAAGATTTGTACTGGGTGTGACAAGGATGGACAGGATTAGGAATCAGTATATTAGAGGGTCAGCTCAGGTTGGACAGCTTGGAGACAAAGCCAGAGAGGCGAGATTGCATTGGTTTGGACATGTGCTGAGGAGGGATGCTGAGTATATTGGGAAAAAGAAGTTAAAGATGGAGCTGCCAGTTAAGATGAAAAGAAGAAGGCCTAAGATAAGGTTTATGGATGTGATGAGAGAGGACATGCAGGTGGTTGGTGTGAAAGAGCAAGATATGGAGGACAGGAAGAAATGGAAACAGATGATCCGCTGTGGCAACCCCTAATGGGAACAGCCGAAAGAAAAATAAGAAGAAGACAAACAAGGAATGCTGGCAATGATAATTATAGAATATCAAAATAGAATTTTAACATTGGCTAAGTTATACTGGATACCTGGTCTTGGTACAAAATATAGGGGAAAATACATTAGGATTTATCTTAAGCACCATAAAGGGCAGTCTACATTTAGAGGAAGACTTTACCTGTATCTTTGATAAGTTATACACTAATACTGGGAGGGATTTAAGGACATCAGCAAGAGCAAAATCACTTGAAAAATTGGTCAAGTATGTTAAATCTAAAAGGTATTTACTAACTGAAAGGTAAGATTAATGCTTATTCGTATGAATTCTGCACTCAGTCTTGAATACAAAAAATATTTTTCTCAAGAGACTTAACTTCAAGGACAAACACCTACAAAATATTCCTTGGTACTTCCTAAACACAATGTTCTCTGTTTCAGTCTAATATAACAATAGTAGGACTTAAGCAGATGGAGGAGTTTCAAAAATGGATAGCCACAGAACAGAATAATAAGAAGAAACCTTTCTAAATATTAATAATAAAGAAGGCATTAATAAAAGTATGATTTGGGACTCACCAAAATAATGCTTTTATGGCAAATAACTGGGAGCAGGAGCAAAATTAAACAATGAAACATAGATGCTGAAACTCAAAAAATTGCATGTAGTGAAATCTGAGGTTCAAAAAGGGGAGACAATATTTATGAATTTAGTTGATATATTAAAAAAGCAATATCAAAATATTCTATCTCATATAACAGCAATACATTAGAAAAATCAGTGCAATCATCTTATTCAGACTAACACCCCCACCCTTACCCCCCACCTACACTCTTAACCCACCTATACTACCGCCACTGCTAACCACAGTCAGAATTAGCTAGCTGTCTTTACATACTTAAAATCTTGAATGACAACCTTGTTACTAATATTATAAATGACAAGAAACTATCTTAACTTGCAACATTTACTGTATATACTGTTGATAATCAATATCTTGTTATTGTTTTAAAGCCAACAACATGTAATGTTGTTTACTATTGCTGCAACCTTGTATCTCTATTTATAACATACATGATGTGGAGCTTTCCTCCCTGGGCATCCGCTGAAAAAGGACCTGCGTCCAGTCAGGATTTCCCAGTATACAAATGTAAATAAAATAAATAAAAATAATTTGATGATTTCCAAGGGGCGACACAACTTAGCAGGAGAATTAAAAGTGCCTTCCAAATCAAATCATATGGATGCATTTATGATTTCAAGGAACAACAAATTAATAACTGAAACAGAAGAAACACTTTATGAAGTTTAGAATTATTATGACAAAATAAATCCTAAAAATACTCTGATAACAATGCACTATCCATAAACGTCATGATGGAGGGGAATATTAATAGAAGCATTTCTAAGAACAGCTATAATTATCATCGACAAGACTTTCCTAGCGATTCCTGAAAGGGCCTAGTGAAAGCCATATGGCTCACATTAAAAAGGCCTTGCTCCCATAACAAGGTAGTCTGGGATTCAGAGACACATTAGTGGTGAAGACATAGGACCTCATCATCAATTGATATGTATGTATTTGAATTGCAGTTACTCCAAAGATATGCCAATCATTGCTGATCTGCAGATCTCAGTAGTAAACTGTAGCTTGTGTATACATTATCCTCCCACAGGCACTCTCCCACACACACCCACACACACACACACACACACACACACACACACACACACACACACACACACACACACACAAACACATGCACTCACACCACAGTTCCCATATCTGCCCACCTGACCTGTCTGCTTTCTCCAGCTTCCTCAATCCCCTGAATGCCATAACAGTTTAAGTGCCATTATGGGCCAATCAATTTCTCATGTCATTCAGTATGTGGATGCCTTTGTGGAGGCAGTTCTTTCAGAGAGAACACATGGCTGGTTAGCATACACCTGTTCCCCAGACTGCCTCATTAACATTCAACATAACCTACTCAGTGCAGCATGTCTTTGTACTAGGGCACTGAGCAGCATCAACGTACACAGCGCAGCATGTCTTTGTGCTATAGGGCACTGAGCAGCATCAACGCACACAGCGCATCATGTCTTTGTGCTATAGGGCACTGAGCGGCACCAACATACACAGCGCATCATGTCTTTGTGCTATAGGGCATTGGGCAGCATCAACAGTACATAGCGCAGCATGTCTTTGTGCTATAGGGCACTGAGCGGCATCATGTTAGCTCTGTGTGCTATAGGGCACTGAGCAGCATCATGTTAGCTCTTTGTGCTATAGGGCACTGAGCAGCATCATGTTAGCTCTTTGTGTTATAGGGCACTGAGTAGCATCATGCTAGCTCTTTGTGCTATAGGACACTGAGCAGCATCATGTTAACTCTTTGTGCTATAGGGCACCGAGCGGCATCATGTTAGCTCTTTGTGCTATAGCAAACTGAGTGGCATCATGTTAGCTCTTTGTGCTATAGGGCACTGAGCAGCAACTTGTCAGCTCTTTGTGCTATAGGGCACCAAGCAGCATCATGCTAGCTCTTTGTGCTATAGGGCACTGAGCTGCATCATGCTAGCTCTTTGTGCTATAGGGCACTGAGCAGCATCTTGTTAGCTCTTTGTGCTATAGGGCACTGAGCAGCATCTTGTTAACTCTTTGTGCTATAGGGCACTGAGCAGCATCTTGTTAGCTCTTTGTGCTATAGGGCACTGAGCAGCATCTTGTTAGCTCTTTGTGCTATAGGGCACCAAGCAGCATCATGCTAGGTCTTTGTGCTATAGGGCACTGAGCTGCATCATGCTAACTCTTTGTGCTATAGGGCACTGAGCAGCATCATGTTAACTCTTTGTGCTATAGGGCACTGAGCAGCATCATGCTAGCTCTTTGTGCTATAGGGCACTGAGCAGCATCATATTAGCTCTTTGTGCTATAGGGCACTGAGCAGCATCTTGTTAGCTCTTTGTGCTATAGGGCGCTGAGCAGCATCTTGTTAACTCTTTGTGCTATAGGGCACTGAGCAGCATCATGCCAGCTCTTTGTGCTATAGGGCACTGAGCGGCATCATGTTAGCTCTTTGTGCTATAGGGCACTGAGCAGCATCATGTTAACACTTTTTGCTATAGGGCACTGAGCAGCATCTTGTCAGCTCTTTGTGCTATAGGGCACCAAGCAGCATCATGCTAGCTCTTTGTGCTATAGGGCACTGAACAGCATCATGTTAGCTCTTTGTGCTGTAGGGCACTGAGCAGCATCATGTTACCTCTTTGTGCTATGGGGCACTGAGAAGCATCATTCTAGGATGGTAGCTGAAACTCAAAGGTACCATAACATGTACATGGAGGTGTATGAGTCACTGTACCTTTGTAAATCCTCACCTATAAATATTAATGAAGTGTTTAACAAAACAAGAGTTGAAAAACCATAAGGCTTCAGCAAAAGATGGAGTTATTCTAGAAATTTACAATATCTTTCTTGAAAACACTGGGTTGGATACATGAAAGTTTACAATTGAGAAACAGCCATAACAAAATGATTTTTCATGAAGATCTGCAAAACTGCATCAAACTGTCTCCATGGCTATGCTGCATGCAAACAATGCACTCCAGGGTAGCTAATTAATCAGTTGTGGTCTGACCCCTGAAATTCATTCCCTAAAGTCATCTAAGTGCTAAGCAATTAGCAGAATATCTTGATTGGATCAGTTAACGCAGTTGCTCTTTGCTGTTCACCAATCATGGTAGAAGTAAGTAGTGGGGAGTTTAGTGATAAGCTAGTGTTAGGAGGCATATATGCGAATGTATTTAAGGGGCTACATGTGCAAGTGCAAGTTTGTGTGTCTGTCTGCCTGCAAGGAAGCAGTTGGGGGTAGTGAGGGATAAAATTAAGATGTGTGTGTGTGTGTGTGTGTGTGTGTGTTTGTGAAAATAACTGAGTGTTTGGGTGGGCTGTTACGGCTGTAATACCACCATATATCCCTAGAGTAGCAAGCAAGTTCTGCAACAATTGGTGAGGAGAACCACAGTACACTATGGATAATTATCTCATGCCTTAACAGCATTTTAATAGTACAGGGATTAGGAGGAACCATCAGACACCAGGGTAAATGTTTCTGTCATATGAACTTTCCCATCTCTCAACTTGCACTCAACTAACAACAGCTCACAGACTACTTCATCAGCCAGAACATACCTCTTCCCTTCAGTTAATGTTTCAACCCAACACTAACAATTGCCCTCTTGGATTTTCCAACAAATTCTTACTACATGTCTTTAAGTCCAACAATAAAGCTGGTGACTCTCTGTACTCTAGCTGTATCACCAAATTATGGAATGCCATCCCTCAGGTCTTTATATCCAATCCACCTTACCGCAATTCAAAACGCTCCTAAAATACTTCCTCTGCACTAATTGGCTCATTTCATGTTCTTCTCCTGGTTAATGCATTCTCTCACTTGCTCGACTTTTTCTTGAACTTATTATTACTTCTAACCTACACTTTTACTTATCTTCTTTTTCCCTTTATATCTCTCATCCTCATTTTCTTCTACTACTGTTTAACTTCCAGTTCCTTTAACTTCCTCGGCCTTCTCTCTTATTACACTTTTCTCGGCCTGCTCTCTTATTACACTTTTCTTGGCATGCTCTCTTATTACACTTTTCTCCTCCATTTTTCTCTCTGCTTTTCTACCTCCTTCTCTCCTTTGCTTTTATTCTTTACTGACGCCTCCCCTCTCCTCTATGTTCTCTACTAATCTTCTGCTTAAATATTTCTTTTTTGTAATTATTTTTCTTTTGTATTTCCTCTAACTTTGTCAGATTTTCCTCCTTCCCTTGCTGTCTATTTTCTCTCTTACATTTCAAGTCACTTGATTACTAATTTTGCAATTGTACTTATATTTTTATATATATTGTGTTTCTTTTTTTCACCTCAACCTTATTGTATTGTTTTGTACTCTGTTTCTGGGGTTTTTTCCACAGGACTATGCTGAAAATGGGCTATCACCCAGTCAGACTATCCCAGTTAACAAAGGTAAATAAATAAACAAACAAATACATAAATACACCTTAATATCACTTTAAAAGTGCAGCAATTTGGAATAAGTACTAGACACAAAAGAGTACTTAGCAGTAAATGAAGTGGGACCCCTAATGTCTGGCATTAATGTGTGACTGTAATATTTTATGATTTATGAGAGCAGAAATGGAGACATTGGGGGTATTTATACAAGTCGGGGAAAGTTATAAAGCCTGGTATATTGTGTGTGTGTGTGTGTGTGTGTGTGTGTGTGTGTGTGTGTGTGTGTGTGTGTGTGTGTGTGTGTGTGTGTGTGTGTGAGTTTGGATGCATATACTGTGTATGACAGAGTAAATATGGGGTGTTCCCTTGTTTTTATGATGTGGCTGCCAACACTGTTAACATTATTAATAGTCAACAAAATGTCATCGAGAAACAAAAAAAAAATGATTCACAGGTTCCCTTTATTGTTATATCTGATATGTTATCATTTTGTCTTATTTCTCTAGCAGCTGTAGCCACCACAGCAAATGCTGACCTATTCTTCATGGTAGTTAATGCACTTCAGAGACATGTAAATTAGCCTATAATGATGACTTTCCTGATTCAGTTAATGTGGATCACAAATACCGCATAATGGAAACAGGGCATTTTTGCCATATAACTTGGGCTGGGGCTACTAATGAATTCTCAGGACCATAATTTCCTTCCACAAAACATGCTGGAGGGATATGTTCCTGACCCAGAGACTCCCCATACTCTGGAACAGACTGCCCATACATGTCAAGAAGAGCGCCTTCTTGGCCCTCTTCAAAAGGAACCTTGATGATTGGATGGGAGATAGGAAATTCACCCCGGGGATCATGGCAGTCACCCTGCTATACAGGGGTCCAGGGAAGTAAATATTGTGGGAAGAAATATCTAGGGAATTGTTATGGCTAGGCTTGTATAGGCCATAAGGCCGATAGTCTAGTACCCACCTATGAACCTATGTACCTAAAATGCTAGTAGATATTCAGTTCAGTAGAATAGTTATGCCCTCTTGCAAATATTCTCTAATTACCCTGATACTAATATCAAATAAGAAATCAACCAACTGATCTGCATATAGATAAACATCTTTATTTAAATATAGATTATAAGATACTGATATTCATTTACTTGGGCATAATGAAAGCTCATATTCTGAACATAGTAGCTAATAATCAAAATGGATATATATTAAAAAGAGAAACTCAGGATAATATTAAAAGAATTATAACTCTAATAAACAGCGTTAATAACAATAAAATTTAATCTGTCTCAAAAGCTATGGGAGAGAAAGCTTTTGGTTCAATCAATTGGAATTATTTATTTAAAATACTTGAATTATTTGGCCTTGCAGCAGAATTTATTCAATTAACAAAAATCTACATACAGACAAGAAGGATTATGTTAAAATAGTATTTTTCTAATCAAGCCCTAATGAATTTAAAAAGGACCAGGGGTAAACTATTTCTCCTATATCTTTTCCATTGATGAAAAAAACAGATGCTATAGAAATAAGACAAAATAATAACATCTCAGGTATTAAAGTAAAGGGATGTGTGAATCATTTTATTTCTCAATGACACTTTGTTGGCTATTAATAATATTAATTCTTCATTGGATGAGTTATATACAGTAAGAAATAATTTTGAAAAATGTCAGGACTCCTGTTTAATGAATAAAACTATGGGCAGGATTCACAAAGCCTCCGTGTAAGAGATACATGGCTTACACGGAGGCTGCAGTTAAACGGTGTGACGTCAGCATGTCATGCATATGCATGAGGGCATGCTGAATCACACCTAAGGCTAACACGGTCCGTGGAAGACAGTAGGGGGCGTGTCCGTAGGCCGAGCCCTGCAAGCGGACACGCCCCCAGAAGAGTAAAAGTGCCCAAAGTAAACACCCACGACAGAGGCCATGGAAATGTGAATAAACACAACACAACACATGCCCCCACAGACTATGAACATAAAATATATAAATGAACATGTAGCTTAGCCACAGTTAGCAGTCAGTGGAAAAGCATATAAGAACTAAATATGCAAAGAAAGCCAAGAAGCAATAGCGTAGCAGTAGAGACGTTGGCTGAAGAGCAGGCATCCATGGTTCGAACCCCCACATCATCAATTTTTATTTTTAGTAAAATAAGCACGAAACAAGTCCCTGACAAATATGTACACATATAAAATCATATTTTATGTAAAATGTAATGAAATAGTCCATTTATTTTGAAGAAATGTGAGATAACAAAACAATAAAAAATGCGAGATGTGCCTATAGCTGAGCTACAGTTTAACAAGGTGAGGGCATCTGCCCGTAGGTGAGCAGTGGTTTAACAGGTGTAAAATGAGTGCCCGTAGGTGAGCAGTGGTTTAACATGCTGAAACTGTGTGCCCCTAGCTGAGCTGAGAGTAATATGCGTGCTAACAGCCAAATGAAGCATAAACCAGCGTACCCCATTTGCGCGGAGCTGCGCACTGCGCCAACAAGCTAACCGACGGGCAACATTGAGCAAGCTGTATCAAAACTGCCTTTACACAGACACACCCCCTAGCCTGTCTAGACAGTCATAAAAAATAAAAAGCAGTGGACAGGTTTGAACCCAGGATACTATGCACCATAGTCAAGGTACTGAACCACTAAGCCATGACAGCAGCACCTGCAAATGCAGTAATAGCAAATATATAGGAATGAATACAAAGTGGAGCATGACAAAGCAGGTTTTGTGAAGTTGATACAATTCCAAAATGGCCAATCACAGATATGTGCGGGAAAAACGGCATATATAAGCCCCATAGGCGGGAATACACAGCATAAATGATTGTAGAACTAACTTGCGGCCAGAATGTCAGGAGTAGGTGAGGGTAGTTGCTTTCGAGCACAGAGGTGGGGCATTGACGAGTCCAGATACATGGTCTGGCTCCTAGTCCACAATCATGAGGCCCAACTCATGCAGGGCCAGGTCCTGTGGGGAGCATATAGGGCTGAGGCATGGGACCGGTTGGCTCATGATCTCACCAGTGCCACAGGGATTCCAAGGACTGGTGAGCAGGTCCGTCACCACCATGTGGACCTGAAGAGACGCAAGCAGGACCAATTGAACTTTTGGATCCAGGAGGCCCGGCAAATGCCCAATGCCCCACTACTGAGTAAGTTACATTTAATTATGTATGTAAGAAATTAAACTAGCTGATATTATGGAGATGTGTATTCCAATATTACTTCATTTATATTACAGCTGCAGGTGTCCGTTCTGCGAACCGCAGAGCCTATGGTGATAGGCTGGTGCGGTTGCGCCACCAGGCAGGTCAGTAATCCTCTCCCAGTAACTGTAAAGAAATATAAAAGTATGACAGTTAGCAAAAGAGTGCAGTGTAGTCACTAAGTAATAAAATGTGCAAGTAACAGTGTAAGAGTGTTTGCAAGTATTGCTTGATTACAAAAGTGTGTTGCAGTCTGTAATCCAAACAGAAAAATGAAAATGTCTGAAATAAAGTCTGAAATAAAGATGCCCCACCTGTAATATAATAGTACACAACCTGCAGCAGGCCTAGAAGTACAGCTGCAAAAGATGAGCAAATCACATGTGTGAAATATACCCCTGTTGAAATACTGAAACATGACAGAAGTGAGACTGCTGGAAAGGATTGTAATAACTACAGGTAAAACATGTCAATAAAGCCTAGAAGTAAGTACCATCCTGAATAGTAAAATGAAAACAAGTGAGAGAATGTGAGAAAGAGTTATGAATCCACCAATAAAGTAGTAATAACCCCTGAATAAAGTATACTGCAGTCAGTACAGAATGAAATGAATGTGACAAGCAGAACCAAACAGCAAAATGTGTTCAAAGTGTTGCTGCAGCTGGAATGTGCATCCCAAAATCTGGATATGTTGCTCTCAGTCTGCAATATGCAGATAGTATGATTGTCTGAAATACCAAACATCCACAGTTGTCTATAGCTATATAAAGCAAATGTAGCAGGATGATGTAGCTGAACAAAGCCAGATATGAATGTGTATGAAGAACAATAAAATGTATATTGATGTAGCAGTAACAGTCCTATCACCAAATTGAAGTAGTTATCATATAGGAAACTGTAGTTAGAACAGTAGTGTGTATATATCTGCAGCTATTAGAAATGTACAACATATGTATTGGTATTCGAAGGTGTTAATATTATTTTCTTCACCCCACCCTATAACCACATATAACCCATTCCACGTGAAAATGGTATGTGCAATCACAATTAACACCCCTGGACATTTGTCCTGTTGGGTCATAAATATTTGCATGTCCGTTGATGCATCTGCCCTGTTCATACATCCAAACCTGATGGCCTGTTGCCATCAATCAACCCTGCATGTTGTTGGACTGTGTATTGCTGTTCAAATTATGCATGTGTTATGCTCGCTGTTCAATGGTGTGAATATCTGGGTGTTTGGTTAATGGGAATACTAATGCATGCTGTTACAACTAATTGCGAATGGCATTGTATGTTACTAATCCAAACTGTCATGACATAATGCAAAACATAGGACGACAGGGAAGGCGGGTTCCAGCAGACCCACCTCTCCCAGCTCAGCTGGCGAGTGCACCTGGCACTAGTGCCCCGTCTGGACCCTCCTCTGGTGGCCTTGTGCCACCTGCGGGTGGAAGCGCTGCAGGGGATGGGGGCCATCCCCCCTCTGCAAGTGTGGCTGGAGGAGAACCACCACTCACCCTCCGTAGTGTCCGGACTGTGGTGCATAGGGAGATCCGGGACTCTGTTCTTCGGCCCCTACGCCAGCTTGAGGCAAAGGTGGCACAACTCACGGGCATACCTGTTGCCTGGCCTACACAGCCCCCAGCACAGCCCCTTCCTGGGCAGTGAAGGAACAGTGGCAACTGCCCATGGGTGGAGATATCAGTTCCACTGTTGCCATCTCTGGGCTCATGGGCTCTGGATATCCAAACATCCGTCCCAGTCAATTGTGTAACCCCCCCACACGTGTCATACACTGCCCCTGTATGCGTCTTGTTTGTCTTGTCTGTTGACCTACCCAACCTACCCCCCAGCTATACCGACTTCCTTCACCTGACATACCACTCTCACCTGAAAAAAAAAAAAAGGGCACTCTGTACCCACAAAAAAATTATGCCCCATACATAGCTGCCCATTCCGCACACATGTCTGCTGGACATGGAAACTATCAATTACAATTGGCTGTACAACAAGTATTATTGTTGTCCTGACACCTCTCTCAGAGGTGGAAGGTTTCAAATTTCACACCAAATTACATCCATATGCACAGCTTTTGCTGATGAAGAAATGGGCAGCTATGGGCCTTACCTACATCCCTCCTGCAAAACCAAAACTTGTTTCCCTACTGTCTTACTCTCTTTGTGACCCCTTTTTTACCACTTTCCTGTCTCCCCATTTTCATGTCTTTCAAAGAAAATAGCGCGGGTGTGCGCCAGAGTAAGCACGGTTAAGCGGTTGTAAGCGGGTGTGCGCAGAGCTGAACACCAGTGCGCATGTGGGAGCTCTGCGCAAACCAGCGCTAACCCGGTTACAACTGCTTAAAAGTGCCTTAGTCACTCTGATTGACAGGTCCTGTAGTCAGTTCAAAAGCAAAATAAAAGCCCACTGTCAGTCCCGAACCCAGGACCTTGGAAACAGTAGTCTGCATGACCTACCACTAAGCCATGACTCTTATACAAGAGCATTGTGCTAAAATAAATATATCATGTAATAGTAGGAATTAATGTAAAGGGAATATAGGATGTGTAGTACACAAAGCATGCCATTCATACTTACTGTCAGAACTAGTGGATTTCCATAATAGTAGTGTGTGAACAGAAACAGCCATGCTAGTTGGTAGCTAGTAGGTAATAATGTCAGTTAATGTACATATATAAATGTATGTATATTTACATATATATATATATATATATATATATATATATATATATATATAGTTGTAGGCGTCATTGTGCATACACACTTACTACAGGAAACAGGAGAGAGGAATGGAGAAATGTGAATCTACAACACAGCCTGAATCATGAGAGAGATACTAACCTTTACACTCACAGAACAGTGTCCACAGCATACCAGCATGGTCTCCACCCTTACAATCTGAAAGGGCAACGCCTATCTCACATACCCTTTTATAGCACTGTCCAGAAATCACAGTGAGAACTGCAATCAGTACACAACTGGCTGCATGCAATTAGCAAATGCTGGCTTACAATTGGTGCAGAGGCCATCACATGGACTTATGCAGATACCTACAAAAGCATCCTGTACTCACACTCCACACATGCAATAAGTTCATTGCACTGTCTGGAGGCAGACAGAGAGAGAGAGAGAGAGAGAGAGAGAGAGAGAGAGAGAGGGAAAAAAAAACAAAAAACAACACAAACAACAACACATGGTACACAAACTGTGTTGAAGCTGTCAGCAGTGACAGTACCAAGCCGTGCCAGCAGCAGCAGGAAGCAGTAGTAGCAGTAACGCAACCAGCAGTGACAAACACAGGTAATGTAAAGTAACAGGTTAATAGTCTGCATACTGTGAACCCTCCATATGTGTCATAGGTCTGTATCTATAGGTATGTCCATGTGATATGTTGTGTGCACGTAGTTCCACCAAAAGGGGATGACTATACATTACATGTCATTCAGTGTTAGGCCATGATCCTGGCAGCAGTTTTCTGTTGCAGTGAGGCCTGTCTGTAGGATGTGTGTGTCAACTGGTGTAACGACTATGGCGCTTAGTTAGCAGTCATCTGGGAACTTTGTCATCCACAACCCGCACATGTTTGCTTTTACATCTGAGAAATAAATGCCAAACAAGAGGGGTCCTAGGACAGAGGCCTGTGGGATACCACATGACTGGCATTGAGTCTGACATGGCTCCTACAATATCGATATTATGGATTCTGTATGTCAACCAGTGTGCAACCCATCATGTGACATATGTAGTAACATGTAAGCTAATGAGCTTGTCTATGATGCCTGAGTGGAGTACTGTGTTGAAGGACTTAGGCAAGTCCAGGTAGGCTGCATGGATTGCGTTGCCCTCATCAATGGCTGTAGTGACTGTTTTGAAAGGTCAACCAGGTTCAAAAGGCAGGATCAGCCCATCACAAAGGCAAACTGGCCAGGAACAAGTGTCTGCAGGTACCCAATATCGCTGTATATGCATCCCATACTGAATCATTCCATAGCTTTGCAGACCAGGCTGATTAAGCTTATGGTGCGGTAGTTCCCAGGGTCAGTAGAGGTGCCTCCTTAGTGGAGTGGGACCACTGTTGCTGTATGCCAGTGTTCAAGTACATATCCTGTAGTACAGCCAAGGTTAAATATCAGTCTTATATGCAGTTGTATGTCCTCTTGGAGTTCACGTAGCACACATCCAGGGATACCATCAGGTCACATTGATGCTGTGTGTTCTGCTTTGCTGAGGGCGGCCCTCACCTGGACATGTGAGATGATAGGGAGGTTACATTCAGCTGTGATAAGTATTTCTAAGTGTGGGGGGAGAAGGAGGGGGGATATGTGCACCGAACCTGTCTGCAAGAATGTTGCCAATATCTGTGTGTTCGGTGAATGTTAAGTAGGTGTGTATTAACTCAGAGCATATCTGAGGCGTTTGGTCCATATGTCTAACATAACTGAAGAAGGCCTTGTGGTTATCTATAGTGTTCGTGGCCATTTCCCTCCCAGAGTAGGCCGTGGATGTTGCTATGAGAGACCGTAGCTTATTACCAGTGCTGACCACAGATGCCTTCCCTTAATGTGAATCTGCTCTGTCCTGCAGTAGCCTCCTTCTATCGTTATACAATCTGCCTTTGGCTGGGGTCCACCGGACAGGATGCCTAACCTTTGTGCATAGGGTCTGGGTTAGAAATGTGTGTGCATGTTCCATGCAATCTTTGGGATGTCCGTGGGAAGCATTCGCAAAGGGGTCAGCAGTGTGGGTTGTGGCTTCCACTGGCCCAGTGGGCTGCATGGATACCATCTCAGTCCTAACAAGTGAATAACTGTCTAATCACATACATATCAAAGTAGTCTACTGTGCTGGTGGTGGTGGTGGTGGTGGGATATGTATATCCAGGCCGAGTAACTTGTGCCCAGATCACACTAGTGGATGGTGTTCCACATGCAGTACCTTGGTATGAAGCCCCAGAGTGAGGTTGTGCATTGGACCTGTCGCAGTGTGCTGACCGATGGGGCATGCTACTATGTTGTATGGAATGTGGCAGGTATTGTTGCACAGGTGTTGGCTGAGCACTGATATCTGGCCATGTACTTGTGTATCCACCAAGAGACACAAGCATGCTACATATGGGAGTAGTAGTATATCACTACAGTTGAGTATCATGTATAGTATGTGTGCCATATATTGCTGACATAGTCTGCTGATATCCTGTTTGTGTTCTCTTCCAGGGACATAGCGCATCAGTGTAATCCCGCTTACTCTGCAGCAGAAGATGAGGAGATACACCAGAGCCTGGTGCGAGATTATGATATACTGTTTTCCCGCACCAGCCAGAATCAGCAGGAGAGGGCTGCACTGTGGCAAGACCTTGTCCGTAGGGTAAATGACATTGGCACGCATAATAGGACATATGAGCAGGTACGACATCACTGCAGTGATTTAATCAGAAATGTCCATCAGCGTGCATCGTATATCCACAGGCAACAGGTTGCCACAGGAGGTGGGGTGGCCACACATCCCCCCCTCACCAGACTGGAGGGGCTACTCCTAAGTGTTGTGGCTCCAGCCCCGGAACAGCAACAGCAATACACCTGCATCATGATGGAGGCTGGATCCACACAGCAGCACGACATGGAGCGTGCAGGTAATATGCCATATGTACACTTGACTGTTCTGTACACTGTTAGTTTATGCATGTGTAAAGTGTGTCCGTGGTATGTAGCTGTCAACATAGTATGTAATTGTGCAGGTGTGATATTGGCAATATCAGCAGCTGACGTGTGAAAGGCAACTGGTGTACTACTGCACTGTATCATATGCAGTATCAATGGCACAGTTGTGCCCACTGACATTAATCTCCTCATTTCTGCAGGTCCCTCCGGTGTTACAGCAAGGCAGACCATCCATGCTGGTGAGTGTGTTTTAACAATACCTATAATAGTCCTGATAGTGCTAGTAATACTAGTGTAACTCAGTAGTGCTCTGTGTGTATACTGTGGGGTGTGCATGTGTGCATGTGTGCCTGTGTCCACGTGTGCATGTGTGCATGTGTGCCTGTGTCCACGTGTGCATGTGTGCATGTGTGCCTGTGTCCACGTGTGCATGTGTGCATGTGTGCATGTGTCCACGTGTGCATGTGTACATGTGTGCATGTGAGCATGTGTGCATGTGTGCATGTGTACACGTGTCCACGTGTGCATGTGTGCATGTGTGCATGTGTGCCTGTGTCCACGTGTGCATGTGTGCATGTGTGCATGTGTGCATGTGTGCAAGTGTGCATGTGTGCATGTGTGCACGTGTGCATGTGTGCATGTGTTCCTGTGTCCATGTGTGCATGTGTGCATGTGTGCATGTCTGCATAAGTGCATCACTGGTAACATTGTGTGGACACTGTAAACTGTGTTTCCTGTCTTCCTCCCACAGGTTCTGGTGCTGCTCTGGTGTCCTGCAGCAGGGAACCTGAATCTGGTGCCACAGGTACTGATAATGATGATATCTGTGTAATGGCACAGGAAGGTGTGTCAGGGTCCGCCATTGGTCAGCCAATTGACAGTACACAGCTGTCAACCCCATCATTGCGCATAGTCATCCTTCCAGTACATCCTATGTCACCATTGTCCCTAGGTGATGGACAGGATACAGTGGGCATTGACCAGGGTAATGTGGTATCTGTGGCACATGCTTCCCCACACAGCAGCCATGGGCAGGGTCCTGCGATGGTACCACACAGACAGTTGCCCATGGGTTCTCGTGGGAGCATCCGTGGGCGTACTGCCTCTGGCAGACGTGCCCAAAGAGGTCTGTCAACCTCAGCTGTGTTTCGGGCTGTCATGCAGGCACATTCGCGTATGGAAAGGTACACCAGACAGGGTCTGAGGGAGCTCAGAGCATGTCGCACAGCCATGACTGGCAGTATGCGTGACATCGCAGATGCTATCCATAATTTTACTGATGTCATAGACAGACGTTGTGGGGACATATTACAGCAGTTCCACAACCACATGTCCATGAGCCAGGGCAATGGTGGGCGGTTGCGGCGTCGACGTGGCCATATGCCAGCAACAGCAGCAGCTGGCAGTCGGCGCAGATGACAACAGGCCCGCGGACGCCCCCATAGTGCCAGCAGCAGCCCCAGCAATGCTGGGTCTGTGCTGTCATCGGAACGCCCCAGGAGACCACGTGCACGTGGCTCTGGACAGTCCCAACAGGGACCTGTGTCCAGTCAACATACTCCTGCTTCTGATGATAGTACCCAGTCTGGCTTAGTACCAGATACGGTCCGTAGCACCCCTGCCAAGCACAGGTACCGTGTCCGTGCCCACAGACACTGATCTGTATGACCTGCCAGGTGCAGTCTGTGGCTGTCCACAAACTCCTGTATATGGCGCCATGAGGTGGAACTGTGTGCGTGCATACACACATGCGAAATGTTAACACCTAGGGCTACCACATACACGCACACACTGCACCAACAGTGCCCCACCCTGTACTGCTGTCCCTCACCAACACACATACACACACATGTCAATTGGTGGTATCAGTGGCAGACTCAGGCATACCTAATTCACACCCTGTGCATATGATGAAACTGTGCCACCTCCTGCAATCTCCAACATCAGTAAACACGTTGCTGATGCACAGGGTGACTACACAGAAGTGTATTAGTAGTATCATGTTGGTAACAGTACAGTGTGCTGATATGACTGCGTGTATATCCCAGCATGCCTGATGCAGTAACCGTATGACTGTCCTGAATTGTTATCTACACCCATAGTACGTATCAAAGTGTAACAGCTGCACATTATTGCATACCGGTGGTAAGGATGTCAACAGATAACCACATACATGGGTAGCACGGGGGGAAGCTAAAGCAAGTAGTGATACACAATGATGGACATGTACAGTAATGGTGGCAAGTTGCCCACAACGACTATGCAATGTGGATGTTTGCGCATATTGATATGTGTGCAGTACCAATGCAATCCAAATCACAATTAACTATGACATAATATCAGTTCAACCATGGACATCTGAGCTGTGCATTCCTGGGTACATGTTGATAGTGCCTACATATTTGCACTGTTACCTACTGTTAGTGTTACCCCTTCTTTGTTGTACAATGGACTACTTCCAGCCCTGCTTACTGTAGCTTTGTTTGCATGCATGTTCGCTTGGGGTTCCCTGGAACACTGCTTCCACCTGCAATGCAGAGTTACAGTGCTTCTGTGGACTCCTAGTGACATCTGCATAGCGTACTATACATATGTCAAGTTTACACATGACAGCATGTCACTGTCTGTCCTGTTCGCATGTACGTTGCCTGTGACACATTGCACATGTCTTACCTGGCATTTACCCACGTGTGCAGTCATATATGCCAGTGCTATGAAATCAGTAGCAGTACACCCATACATACACACCTTCAGTATGTTGTTCCCCATTGGCCCTATGTGTTGGTAATCACCATGGTAATCACACTACTATGGTAGCATGTGCAAAGGTAACCTGTAAATCACCTCTATGGTCCAGTTGTGGTTTATGTGAGTCATGTGGCAATGTCACAGCTGCCACATGTATGCAGTGAACCCTCACCCCTGGCCAGGAATGTACAACACATGTGTGGGATGCCACCACATAGCCAATCTGGGAACTGAGCACTCTGAACCCAGTAATGCCATACCCTGTCAGGTGGCATGACATACTACAGTGACTACAATACCAGTCTGACATAGACCCGCACTGACAGCAATCTGAACACACTGGGGCATACTTGGAGACTCAGAATAGCATCTTGCCTGAGCATCACACACCTCCGCAGCTGGCACACAGGCATACGTTATGTCGGAACAGAGCACATGCCACACATGGCACACACATCCCATGTGCCACACACTCACAGCCTGTAGGGCTACACAACACACCTGCTACAGATGTGTCAGGTACCTCTCTTGGCCGCTGCAGTGGGGTCCCGCTCAACAGGCTGTACATCGTGAAGGTCACAGTGATATGCCTGTGGGGCACTATGGTCCACCACAAAACACATGCATACAGGTCAGTCAGAGGCATGGACACATAAGACTCAGTCATTGACCATGCCACTATGGATGACCTGAGACATACCTCCCTGGACTACATGATAGGGAACATAGAAGGGATCTCTCAGCATGTGGCACGGGCCAGTATGAGCCTGATCTTGGTTGCCATCATACCCTCACCAGGTATGCTACCACTATATGTAGGAAGGGTGTTCTATGTCTACATTCTGCTCAATCTCCAATGTCATTCATAGGGTATCCACTGGCTGTCAATGTGTGCTTACATGCTAGGAAGCCACAATGATTTGCGAGGGCAGCTTGCACGTGACACCCATGGGCCATTGTATATTGGCAAAGCCCTTGATACACACATAGTGCCTTTTGCTGCAGGACACAGATTACAGAGCCACCTCCACGGGTATCACATGGGATAGGACACTAATAGTAATGCTACACAACACCAGCAGTGTACACCAAGATGCATGCACTGGACACTGTCCTCAGCATGGTGAACTGCAATGTCTGTGCAGTACCAGAGTCCTGATTCATGGCTCACAGGTGCAACCCATCACTGCCAGGTTATACCTCATACCATGCCTGTCGTCCCCTACACATGTAACACACATGGACAGGGGGGTGGTATCCCAAGGCACCACAGATACACACACCTCCAGGTTGTTGGCACAGCACAAAGCATCAGGGCCTATTCATGTGCAGCTAACAGTGTGTCGGACTGCCTTCTGGTTCATAGCCTGGCACACACAACCCTCCCATACACAGGAAACTCACCTATCCTCCATAACAACACTGGCAATATGACAGCCTCAAGAAATGTCTTTATATGGCTGGACTGCATCCAGCCAAACATTGTGCGTGAGCATTACTGTAGCTACAACACACTAGCTGAAAGGTTCCCAGCATGTGGTCACTGAATTGCAGTGGAATAACATGTTACCACTCCCACAACAGGTGGGACCATGCAGCACCTGTACATCGACTACATGTAGACTATATGGCCCAGACCAGATGTGTATCCCCTGCTGTAGGTATTTTACCATATACACCCACACTGTATAGACACATACCGCGTGCGGCCCCTGCACAGTAAGACACAGTCATATTGTTATGCATTGTGAATACCATTTATCCACTTGAGGCACGTGTCAGACATGGTAACTACTGCAGGTCACAGGTATTTATGTGTATGTGTCACACACATACATCATGTGTGCATTGCGTTTGCTGGTTTAGGCAATGGCATGCATTGTTATGCACAAAGACCCACACAAGGTCATAATGTGTGACATAACCACACGTGGCAGTTGTGGGTTTCCAAAACATACATATCTGTACTCTGACAATGGTAATAGACCCAGTAGCGGAGCACACTATTGGCATTACTGGCCAAGTAGCCCTGTTCGGCTGTGCTGATAGTGTGGTGACATCCCCTGTGTTTACTGGGGGAATATGCAGTATCTGGTGTATTGTAGTATTTTCCAAAAGGATCTGTTCTCTCACACTTGCAATTACACACACCCTACTACCCCCACACACACTTGCAGGATTCATACCCCTACCTAACTATGTCATGACCCGTGAGAGAGATGCAGTAGCAAAGCGCACTATTCGGATTACTAGGAGGTTCCTCTTCTCCGGCTGTACTTATAGGGTGCTGACATCATCAGTGTTTGGAAAGGGTAATGTGCATCATGTAGTGTGATCTCCTGATTGCAAAAAAGAACATGTTTTTCATGCAGAATTGCACACACACAAACTCCCCACATCTAAACACACACACACTTGTAGGTTTCAAACTCCTACCTAACTATGTTATGACACTTGAGAGAAACGCTTTAGCAGAGTGTGCTATTCGGATTGCTGGGAGGTGCCTCTTCTCCAGCTGTATGTATAGGGTGCTGACATCATCAGTGTTTGGAAAGGGTAATGTGCATCATGTAGTGTGATCTCCTGATTGCAAAAAAGCACGTCTTTCATAGAGAATTGCACAACACAAACTCTCCACATCCAAACACACACACTTGCCATTTGCAGGTTTCAAATTCCTACCTAACTACGTTATGACACTTGAGAGAAATGCATTAACAGAGTGCGCTATTCGAATTACTGGGAGGTTTCCCTTCTCCTGCTGTACTCATAGGGTGCTGACATCATCCGTGCTTAGATAGGGGAATGTGCATCCTGTAGAGTGCTTTCACAGTTGCCAAAAGGGACATCTCTCTCACACAGACTTGCATACACACTAACCCTCCTCCACACACACTGGACAGTTGCAAGATTCAAACCCCTACCTAATTATGTTATGACACGCATGACCGACGCATTAGCGGAGCATGCTATTCAAATTACTGGAAGGTTTCCCTTCTCCTGCTTTACGTATAGGGTGCTGACATCATCCGTGCTTAGATAGGGGAATGTGCACCCTGTAGAGTGCTTTCACAGCTGCCAAAAGGGACATATCCCTCACACAGACTTGCACAGACACTAACCCCCCTCCACACACACGGGGCAGTTGTAGGATTCAAACCCCTACCTAACTATGTTATGACACTCATGACAGACACATTAGCGGAGCTCGCTATTCAAATTACTGGAAAGTTTCCCTTCTCCTGCTGTACTTATAGGGTGCTGACATCATCCGTGCTTAGATAGGGGAATGTGCACCCTGTAGAGTGCTTTCACAGTTGCCAAAAGGGACATCTCCCTCACAGAAACTTGCACACACATCAACCCCGCTCACCCACACACACACACACACACACACACACACACACACACACACTGAGCATTTGCATGGTTCAAACTCCTACCTACCTATATTATGACACTTGAGGAGACGCATTAGCAGACCGCGCTAACCGAATTACTGGGCATCTGATCTGCACCTGCAGTATTTATAGGGTGCTGACATCTTTATTTCTACAGAGGTATGTACATCTAGTACTACCTGTCAGGTGGGGGATAGCATATATATGCATTTGCAGCCACCTACGTCAGGGTCAGATATGCACATCGCACTGGCAGGTTATGTTCTATACCATGCTTCATGACCACAGGACCTGTAACACACAACACAACCAGTCCAGAACACCACTCCCACATCCAGGACACACACTTTGCTTCCCTGGGAACAGTGCCGGGATATGCAGGTGTTCACATACACCATTCCAGTTGTTAACATCAGGTACAGGCATATTGTGTGTGGGAACTACTCAGGCCTCTATCACTTTACCCTACAGCCACTACAATTTGTGGGTCCATGTGCTATGGTAGAACAACTCACCACAGCCACATGGGGGAATACATATCGCACCTCTCCATCTGCAACATGGGTACTCACTGTTCCACACCAGAGGTAGACCACCATTGTTGATATCTGACCATACCCACCTTTCCCTGGACATCCATATCCCATCCCCACCCCCAGGCAAGGTTGTCACTGCAAACAAACTGTATTTAGCACAAGCAGACTCTACACTTGTGAAGACTGGGGTGGACAACTTCAAAGGACCCATGCTGGGGGACTATACTGGCCACTCTGCATAATCCTTGACAATTGCATTCTATGAGCATGTGTAAGGTTTGCATTGATCATGCTATCCCACATATACCCACGACTGCTCCACAACAAGACACCTGTCAGGTGTACACCAGCCATATATGAGCCATCCAACAGACAGAGTGAGCTAATACATTGCAGAGCTGTAGCCCACAGAGGGAGGAGATCTGTGAACAGTACCTGCACTACACTTCATTCCCATGTAATTATCACAACACAGTGTTGACAGTGGAATTGTCCAGACAATGCAGATAGGGCTCCCCTCAGTCTGTTATTGATGCCCACTTACTGTTAGATGTCCTCAGCAACCCTCTTCCAGCACACACCAACAACATGGCTGTGGCTTAGCACATTCAAACCATGGGATCTCCACTGTGCCCCTGCTTGACAGAGGCACAGCTCACTAGCCTCACACATTGCCTTATGTGACCTACTTTACAGTGGCACAGTAGCCTACTGTACTGGGGATGCAGATGCCAAGCACACTCTGGCTAAGCTGTCATTCCCTAGGGCAACAAGCCTAGTATTGACCTCTACACCCATATGTTCAATTGTCAGATGCACAATATTTGTTGTGCTGTTAGACTGTTTGCAGGTCTTTATTGCCATAGCATTCCCTGTTCATATGAACAACTTGTGTATCTGTGGAAAATGTTTGAATATGAGGGCGATCCACTATATCACTTATGTCTCTGTAGTCATTTACTGTTTGCACTGGGCAGATTGCTGTGTTGTGGTTGGTTCCTGGAATGACACGTACAAATACCAGATATGTGTGGCCAACTGCTAAACGGAGATATGGCCTAAGTGTGTGAGCATGCCCAGTTCAGCATTTCCATGGCATGTTGTCTGACATATGCCTCATTTATCAAAGTGTGCGAGCATGCCCAGTGTGAGCTTTCCATATGTTGAACTCTGAAGTCCACCACATATTTGGGTGTGTGTGAACTTCAACAATATCTCACGTTTATGGTTGTGTGTTGGGTGTCATGTTGTGTACTAGCTGGCCAACTACTTCGTGTCTGCCACAACAGGGATTATACTGTGCCTGCAGGGATTGCATGGGATACTTTGCATACAGTTGTCAACATCCTTTCATAATGACCTAACACTGTAGTACCGTATAGTGTACTGGTTCAGTACTTTCACTGTGGTGGACAGTATCCTGGGCTTTAGTCCTATCACTGCTTGACATCTTCATAGTGAGCACAACAGACTGTGTAGGGGCCAGTTGTGCACATATGACCATGTTGCATTATGTTCAGATATGGACTACCTACACCAGGCTTGTAAAACATTGGTAGTGTATTCCACAACATAGGTGGACATTGGCAAACACTAGCGATGTTCCCTAGGCCATTTCTGATGCTAGTCACAGAGTGTGTTTGTCCTTCGACACACATTGTAACTGGAGTTTGCCATGACATATGTCATGGTTAGTATACTGTGCCTCCGTCTACCTCTGACATAACAGTGATTCCCAGGGTAAACCTACCATCTCCCATCCACTCATCGGGATTCCTCTTGAGGGGTGTCGATAGGTGACTCTCTGGCTATCCTGTACTGGGAGTTTACTCAACACTGGGGGTGCCTTCTGTGTTATGGATCATTCTGTACAGCTTGACCTATGTATGTCAGTGCTGGGGTTCAGGTCTCTCATGTGCATAGCTCACTGCCATTCAGATTGTACAAGGTGCAGCATGTTCATTGATTCCAGCTTGGACATGGCTTCATACATCAAGCACAGCTTGCCTCTGGGTGGGCAGTATGGCAGTGTGTGGAACTGCAGTTTGTTTACTCAGGCAACACATGGCATCTGTTCATGCTCTTTGCTACTCCTGGTGGGGTACTGTTGTGGACTTTACAGTTGATGGAGGTGTCTGCTGAGGTATATCCCACAGGGGCTATTGTAGTCAATTGTGATGCTGATGAAGGATGACTGCAGAGCCACAGTGACCTCCCCTTATCTACATCTGACAACCTTCATGACTGGGTGGGTATATGGTATGTTTCTGCGAACACTACAGCCACATTTTTGTCCAATGCAAGATATCTATCACCTTGTGTCCCCAGGTCTCTCATTACATGTTAGGTACGTAATGGGTTAACACCTGTGTGGTAATTTGTGGGCACTTACTGTATATCCACGGTGGTTGTCTATACACAGTTCTGCAATTAGCTTGCTGACATGGCTATGGCTCCAGTTGTCTGTTTCTAGGTGGCCCTTTTGTGGGTTGCTTGTGTCAGCTGGGGGTCGGATATGGTGGGCTGTTTGTACTCCTCTGCATACATGTTCAGTCACAGTCCTTCCATGTTGGCCTGTACCTATGGGACATATATACGGAACGGGGGTATCCCAGGACCAAGCCTTGTGGGATGCCACTCATATCTGCTTTGTAGTCTGACATGGATGCAGCATGTCTGACCATGTCAGTTCTGTCCTTGGTCTGGTTTGCAACCCCTCTACTGACATAGGGGTATATATTTAAGCTGGTGAACATATCCATACTGAACTCGTAGGGTATTGTCTGGAAGCATATGCACGGTCCAGCTACGCTGTGTGGACCACATTGCCCTCATCAATGACCTTAATGACTGTTTAAAAAGGGTCAAACATGTTTAGGGGCAGGATCTGCAGTTACGACAGCCACACTGTGTAGGGTCCGGTGTCAGTAGGTACACAATAGCTTTATGTCTGCGGTACATACTGATCCTTTCCATAGCTGTGCAGACCAAGCTTGTCAGGATCCTGGGGTGGTAGTTTGCAGTATCCATTCAGGCAACACCTTTGTTGTGAAGGACCACTGTTGTTGTACACTGCTCTTTGGGTACATATCCTGTGGTAAGGCTGACATTGGGCAGTAGTTTGATTTGGCATTCCATTATTCATGGAGTCCATGTTGGCCTCAGCCCAGGACATCATCACATACCTTTGCTGCTGTGTGTTTTGCTTTGCAGATGATGGCTGTTACCTCAGCATCTGCAATGTCAGGGGACCAGCAGTCTGCTGGGATAGATATTTTGCATTCGGGGGGGGGGGGTTTGCACTGAACCTGTCAGGTTGTATGTTGGCAATATGTGTGTGTGTTTGGTATGTTGTTTGTAATATCTGTGTTATTCGGAGCATATCTGTGAATTCCCAACATGGTTCCTACCATCAGTTAAGTAAGCCTTGTGATTATCCTTAGTGTCCTGTACAATTTGTATCTTCATAGGTTCATGGGTTCATACTAGGCTATCCACCCTAGGGCATTAGTAAGCCAAGCCAGAGTGTGTGTGTCTTTCGCCGCCCCTTGCTATGTGACTATTATGGCCATTTATGATTTTCTTTACTGTGCCTCTGTCTGGACGTGACACAGTGAAGACCCCCCGTGTACATGTACGATCATCCATCCACTTGGCAATATTCCTGTTGAGGGGTGTCAGTGAGGGGCTCTGCCTAACATGGATTGGTATCCTGTTTCTGGGTGTGGGGAGCCACAGGTATCTGTCCCTCCAGCACATCCTATTTCATTATGTGTTGAGGCTGACATCTGTCACTCTCACAGCTCCAATGGCTTTGATTTCCTGTGGTGGAGCATGTCCATTACTCCTGTGTTGGACATGGCCTTGTACAACAGACATACAATGCCTCTGTGTAGGCAGTCTGTGACTGCATTCAGCTGGGGTGTCTACAGCCAGGCAGCATATGACATATATTTGACACCCTTTATCCTCTTGGTGGGGTATCTTTGAGGTCTTCCGAACCGCTGCAGGTGTCAGGTATGGTACATCCCATATGAGTCATTGTACTAGATTATGGGTCTGATATGGGAACAGTACAGGGGCACAGTGACCTCTGTTGATGTAGATGTGAATCCCTTCATGATACGGTGTCCAATATAGACAGTCTTCCTAGCCACATTGGCATTGTGAGTGTCACATGACAGGTTACTGTCGACTTGTGTCCCTAGGTCCCTGATTACTCCTTGCATACATAATGGTTTACCACCTATGTGGTAATTTGTGAGTACCTTTTCTGGTATTTGGTGGGACATTCATACTGTCCAGTGTCTTCAGGATGTCTGGGTGGGGTTCTTGTGTGTGAGAGTGTGGTCTGTCGCATGCTACAGACTGTACAGCAGTTTTGACTACACTTAGGTGCACATGGGTGGTCTCCGCTGCTACGTGCATTGTCAGTTACCTGGCCTAATGGGTGTCTGTGCTGCATATGGATACTCCCCCTCCTTTGATGTTTTGGTCCAGGTGTTGGGGCCATAACGCATGATATGTGGTATAACCTGGTAGTGCTGGTGTGCTATCAGTAGGCTTGCAGCAGGCTTCTGTCACTGCACAGACATCGATGTTCTCCATACTGGGAAGTGCCTCAGGGGCATGCATATTGCAGTTTACACATCTGGCATTGGTCAGCATTACCCTTATGTTTCTTACCACTTATGTTTTCTAGGGTGGTGGGTTAGTCTTTTTAGCCTTGCCTACATACGGCTCTATGGAGGTGGCAAAGGCCTTATCCAGTATCCAAACACCCAGGGGTAACAGGTGCAAGCCATCCCTGGAACAGCAGCATGGCTTGTCATGCATGACATCTCAAGCAGACAGACATTAGACCCTCTTGGACTGACAGCTGTAACTGTGCAACCTGTTAAAGCTGATCATTCTGTGTTTGTACTGTGGCATCATTCTTGGTGAGGGTTGGATGCTGCAACCGGCCAGTGTCATACCGGCCTGGGGTACATACTCAGAGAGCTCATCCATGTCTCTTTTCATGTAGTCCAGGGAGGTACATCTCAGGTCATTCACACCAGCATGGACAATGAGTGCATCATATTTCTGCTTGCTTTGGGGTGACCTGCGTACTTGTGTTATGTGGCATATTGTGGCAGCCTACAGGCAGCTTACTGTACCCTTTCCCTTGTTCAGTCTGGTGAGTGGGACAGCAGTGTGTCTGCCTATACAGACACCTATTACAACTGTATCAGGCATGTTGTTTCTCCTTCTGGCCTGTAACTGTTTGGCACACCAGCTTTGTGTACTATGTGTTGCATGTGCTATGTTTGGAGGTTGTGGTTGCTTGGGATCTGCTTTGGAGGCTTCTGTTGGTGTGGTGTGTTTGTAATTAGGGCCTCCGGGAATGTTTTTCTGTGTTTATGTGTTTGATTTACAGTTGTGATAGGTCTATGTGGGACTGGGTTTGTGGTGTATGTGGTTACCTTCTCCTTCTGACTAGTTTTGACAGTACTGAGTTGGGGGAGCTCAGCCTCCTGTTTGGATAAATGGTTGCATCTCTTACATATATTTGTATTTACTGGGGGGAGTTGTGGGTTGTCTGTGTACTTGGGGCAGGTGTCACATTGCCTCTGGATTCACAGATTCTACTTGTTGTGGCTGGCCTTAGTGGATTGTATGTGTGGACATATTTTATTGCCATACTACTGATCAGTGATTTCTTCCCTTTTTATGTTTGCTCTATCATGTAGTAGCTTCCTCATTCTCTTGCATGGTTTGTTAATGGCTGGAGTCCAGCATGCCAGATGCCTGCATGTATGGCATTGTGTCTTGTTGTTATTTGTGATTGCATACTCCAAGCATTCCTGGCTGTGTTCATGGAATGCCTGTATAACATGTTCTGCGGTGTGTCCCATATTCTGCACTTGCACAGGGCCTTTCGTGGATTCCACATCGGTTTGGAGGGGTGCAACCTATGCTTTACACATGTTTCTCACTGTGGTTTTCCAGCCAGGGACTGTGGTCAGGATGTGTATATCCAGTGTGATTACTCTATGGTCTGGTCTTACCAGTGAGGGATACACTTCTCATCTTGCCATCCAGTACCCATGTTGCTGATTATCACATCCAGTATGCTTACCCCTCTTGTGGGAGTGGTACGTTGTTCCTGGGCATTTTGGTTTATGGATTCTGGGAACTTTTCTCCTACTGTGTTGGTGCTAGTATAATGCTCCCAGTGTATGTCTGGGTATTTTCAGTCAAGCAATATAATGTGGTTTGGGGGGGCTTGATATATTCATGTATTCCAACATAGGCCAGGTGCAGTTCCTGGTATTAGGACAGTAGTCTGCAGCAGGCTATATACTGGGAGGCGGTTTTAGCCATTGGTATTTGACCATGGCTAATCCATGCTGCTTCTTGTTGTGGTACCAACATGGGGGTGTTGTTATCCTTGACATTTATTGCTAGTCACCCTCCTTTTGTAGCTTGTTCCATGTTTTGAGGCTGTACAGCACAGTATGAGGTGTAACCTGGTAGTGTTAGGGTGCTGATGTGAGCCTTGACCCAGTTTTCTATTACAGGACTGATATCAACATTCTCCATACTGTGTGCGTTTACACTGCACGCATCTTGCTGTTTAGACTTCTGGCATTGGGTAGCATTACATCTAGGTTCCTATCCCTTGTGGTACCTATGAAGGTGGGTTTGTGTTTTGAGACTTACCTATTCAGGGCATGCTGTGGGTACTGACAGCCTTTGCCAGTATCCATGGGGCCTGGACTGATAGGTGCACACCACCCCTAGCAGGTGGTGCATCATGTCATGCTCTGCATGTCTTCCCAGGCTGAAACACATTGGCTTCCCTTTGACTAACTGCATTACTTCAGCCAGTTATTGCAATTGATCATCCCATCGTCATTTTGTGGCTTCATGCTTGGTGAGGGTGGGTGTTAGTCAGGGTCCTCAGGTGTGTATATAGTACATGGTGTTACATTACTTAACACATGGCATTCCTGCCTCAGGTGGTGCTGCAGGGCTGCCTCTGTCTGATGCACATATTACACTCCCTGTACATGTTTGTGAGCAGGTCATGTCATTTTAGGCATCCCTGTTATTATTTGAGTGAGTCAGAGGGGGTATCATTCCCAGGGTACCTACTGAGCCAGTGTATGTGCTATGCGTTGCCTCTTTGCCAAGGCCAGGGCATACTGGGCATGCCTCCTTCTGCCTACTGGGGCAGGCTCAGGTTGTTCCTCCTCTGAGTCACGCTCTGCCTGTAATGGCCTTGGCAATGGTGGGGGGCTGTTTGGCCCAGCCCTATGCTGGTCCTGCTGCAGCTGTTTTCGCAAGATCATATTATGTAGCATAGCGCATACCATGACAATGTGGGTACATGTAGTTGGTGTGTACTGCAAGGCTCCACCAGATGTGTCCAGACACCGGAACCGTGACTTGAGCAGCCCAAACACACGCTCTATTACATTACGTGTTTGTGCGTGTGCCTCATTATGGCGTTCCTGTTCGGGTGTGTGTGCGTTTCTGATGGGTGTCATCAGCCACGGCTCCAGTGCATAACCTGCATCCCCCACTAGGTGACCGTGTGGGATGTCCCCATTGGCAAATGTCTGGTACAGCTGCATCAAATGCCAGATGTGGGAATCATGGTAGCTCCCAGGGCAGCCAGCATACACATTCATTATTATGCCCTGGGCATCACACATGACCTGGCAGTTGGTGGAGGGGAAGCCCTTGCGGTTAATGTAGGACCTACCCCGCTCACCGGCTGGTGCTTTGATGCATATGTGCGTGCAGTCCATTGCACCCACTACCTCAGGGTATTCCGCTATTGTCTGGAAGAGACGCATATTGCTGGCCAATACCTCACGGGAATTGGGGAAATATACATGATCACTGACATGTGCTGACATGGCATCCAGGGACTGGTGCAGTACCCTGGAGGCTGATGCCTGTGATATGCCCATCATATCACCAGTTGGTCTTTGGAAGGTACCTGTTGCTAGTTTTCTTAGGCCAACACATACCTTGGTTTCCACTGGGATGGGTTCCTCTCTGTTGGTTCTGTGTGTGAGGCGTGGCCTGCACAGCTCAACTATTTGCTGCAGGAGTTCTCTGTCCACTCTACAGCGCTCTACTATCTCCAGCTCATGTAACCCATGGTAGGTGACCCTGGGCCTGTACACTCTTCTCTGTCTCCTCACTGTGTGTTGTCTGGTATTATCTGCATTGTCACCACCCTCAGCAAGTCGCCTATGTCTCATTATGACAGCTATGGCAGCCCCTAACATTTCTGCTCTGAGTTCAGCTTTTTCAGTTTTCACTTCTAATAGCTTACTCCTGTCTTGCAGTGTCTCTTGAGAGAAACATCCTGCACTGCTGTTTGCAGAGTTTTAAGTGCTGGGCTGGGCTACTATTCTGCCTGTGTAATTGCCTGCTTCTAATTGTTTTCACCTGCTAGCTCCAGCAGTATTCCCTGCTAGCTTCCTACTAATTCTGTTGCTTCCTTTTTCCTTTCTGTTTCTTCAGGGGGGAGCAGCGTGCATACCAGCAGAAACATGCTCACAGTGGCTTACACGTGCGCACACATGCTTACACGGTTCAGGATCTGCCTATTCGGGTTAAAACGCGCGCACACCAGCGCAAACAGTCTTACAAGTCTGCCAACAGGCTCCCACATGCTCAATCTGCCTTACACACGCACACACTGCCCTACTTGCGCTTCATGGTGCGTACACATGCGCATGCACGACCAGCAAGAAACTTTGGTGTAAGTAACAGTGTACACCTTCCATTTCTTGACTTTCCCATGCTTATCTTGTATCACTCCTCTTTCCCTGATCTGTGTCTGTCATCTGTCATGTCACACTGACCTCCAATGAACTGCATTTCTTTCTGCCATTCCCCCTGTGATGTCACCTATCTCCTACTCTATTCCTCCCCCTTATGTATCTCTTACACTACTCAGACTGTGCTCATTTGCTATGTGACTGTGGGATTCAGTATCCTAACCCCCATTTACATGAGATTACCTACTAATGCTTAGTTACATGTCTTAGACTCAGCTTCCCCCTTTAGCAACCACTACACGGTGGCCATGTTGTTTTTGGTCTGCTGGTCCCTGCATTGTCATTCCATGTATTGCATAAAACCCACATTTGTGGGTTTATAACCTTCATTTTTATGTTTTATACAGCGCAGCCCATTTGCGCGGGGCTGTGCTGCGTTTAAACATCGGCGATCGCCGGGAAAAAAAATTATATTTTTTTAATTTTTGCATCGGGTTACCTTGCCAATGGCCACATATTTGGCCATTGGCATGCTGCCTGACACATATGCACCCTTTATTTGGAGCTGACATGGCTCCGTTGTGATTTTTGCAGAAACGTACTCAGTTGTCAACTGACTACATATCTGCAGCTAAAACGTCTCTTACACGGGCTGGTTTCTGCTTCGTGGATCGCTAATATACCTCATTTGCATACCTTTCGGCTGCAAGTGAGGTATTTAGCATATCCACGCCCAGTCCGTGTAAGAGACGTTTTAGCTGGTCTCTTACATGGAGTTTCGGGCTGTTCCTGGATCGCGAGGCTTGCATGGAGTGTCACACGTCTCTTACACTCCGTGCAAGCCTTCGTGAATCCGGCCTTTATCTCTTATAAGCAATAATAATTCAGTTACTATAAATCCCAGTAAATACACATTTAATTTGGATTCTCAAGAAATGCACTTTTTGGGATATAACAAAAGGGGGTAGCTTTGTGAAGAAATTTATGAAAATATTTGGTATAGAAGACGTGATTTCAGTAGTTGGAACTCGTACAGAGTTTATTTACATAATATTCCCCAAGGCACAAAAACTGGGCTAGACTGGATAGAAATTAAATTTCACAAGCGCATATGCATTTAATTGAAGGCTTAATCACACACCAAATTGCTCTCATATCATTCTCCAATAAAACTAAGATAAGAATACAACGTAACAAAATCAAAATGAGACACTAACATTTCCTATGTATCAGTGAAAAAGGAATGGGTAGTGGAGATTATTTCAAAGTTATTAGGGAAGACATACATTTCTTCAGAAGGGATAGCTATTGAGTGGGATAAAATGATAATGGAATTTAAAAATAGAAAAGGAGAAGTGAAAGGCAAACAGGTACTATTAAGAATTAAAAGGAACTATTTCATGGGGCTGGCAAAGGTTAACATTTTTCTTAGTAAAGAGAATCTCACAGAATAAGGAGATGAGCTGAAAAGTACTAAAGAGAACATAAGACAGTATCTGGATAATATGCATATGTTTAAAAAGTTTCATGTTAAGAACACCGGGGATCACTCCAGTGGCTCTACTCGACAGAGGCACTGGGAACTAAGGTTGGGTGGCATGATGCCAGGGTATTCCTATGGGCTAGGCTTGTAAAAGCTCCAGGGCCATTAGCCTGGTACACACATATGAAGCTATGAACCTAAGTAACTAACTTAAACCAACCCAGCTAACTGACTTCATCCCTATCTAATTTGCTCTGAGCTCACTCTGTGGTACCCTAACTAACTAACTAACTAACTAACTAACTAACTAACTAACTAACTAACTAACTGACAATTCCACTAACTCTTCTCCACTCTTTCTAACCAGCTTCCATTGCATATCTTTCACTTCAAACTTGTATATATTGTCCAATCCTCTAAATACTGCATATAGAGAGATATATGTTCAATCTATATGTCTGTATGATTTTTTTGGACCTTCCATTGCCATATTGGATTATGAATCTGTTTTACTCTAGTTATAATATTATAATTTTTGTAATTTTTAGAAATGCTTTGTATACTCTGTAAGTCTTGGAGCTTTTCTGCCCAGGCCTCCTCTGAAAATGATTTTGTTGTCCAGACAGACTTTCCCAGTAAACAAATGTAAAATAAATAAAAAAAATGATAAATAAATATTTTTTGATTACTACTTCAGAGCACAAAAACTTTTAGCACAACAACCTATGCAACAGAAAGAAGAAAGGGTTGTTGCCAGATTTAGGGGGGGTCATCACATGAAAAATAAACAGAGAGCCTATAGAAGTATTACAGATATTTTGGAAATGTTATGGAAATTTGTATAAAGCAAAGGAATATGGAAACCAAGACAAAGAACAAATAGCAATATTTATGGAAGGCTTAATGATTCCAAGGTTAGAGGTACATGAGCATCAATGACTATTTATTTTAGTAAATGAGATACAATTTTGATGTTGCAACAACCTTCAGAAAAGTCTCCAGGAATATGTGATATTCCTGTGTCAGTTTGAAAGTTAGGAGGGAAGAAAGTGATAAAGATCTGGAGGTTTTATTTAATAGTATTTTAAAAGGGGGGGGGGACCAGCAACTTTGAAGAAGCTGTGGTGGCTGTATTTCCTAAAGAATGTAAACGCCCATCAGACCCAGCTTCATATAGACCCATTTTAATTTTAAATCATGATTAAGTGTTTATTAAGTCTATACTAGCTAAAAGAATGGCAAAGGTGTTGTCAAAATTGATAGATGTGCGTCAATGTAATTTTGTGGAGGGGAGGCAAATATTTGACAAAATTAATAGAACGATGATGCAGAGGGAAGTAAAATATAAGAAAATACCTTTGTTGTTGGTGGGCCTTGATGCAGAGAAAGCCCTCAACTAAGTAAGCTAGGGTTTTATGAGTAGGGGAAGGGAAGCATTTGCATTTCCTTATACTTTAATAGCATTAATTAAGAGGATATATGAAGGATTGAAGGCATGAATTAAGGGGAGAGGGTTCCTCTTTGATAAGCTGTGTATGGACAGAGTAACTAGGCAGGTGTGTTTTCCTTCCCCCATTTTTATTTGTTTCATATTTAGAACCATTGGCAAAGAAAATAAGAGACTCAGACATTCAAAGATATAGCTGGTATAGTATTCAGGAAAAGTTTTAATTATTTGCAGATGATATTATTTTATATCTGATATACCCAAAAAAAGCAATTTTCTTTGTTGTGGAATATTTTGACAGTTATAAGTAATTTCAGAATGCAAAATTAATGAAGATAAAACAATGGCTGTAATGGTATTAGGAAAGAGTTAATCCAGGGTACTAGTATTAGGAAAGAGAATAGCATTGAATTGAACTGAGAGGAAGAAGATTTGGTGTATTGGAGGGGTGGTGCAGAATGTTAAAAGTGATGACCCAAATTGACGAGATTAGGGTTCTTCTAGTTAGTTCCCAGTGAAGTTTTTAGATTGAGACAAATGATGAGTGTGGAAAGGGGATCCTGTGGCAAACAATACAATACTATGGTGTGTTGTGTTGTTTAAATTATAAAGGCTGAAATGTTGATGTAAAATGATTATACAGAAATTCAGAAACTGAAAGTTTTTCTTTTTGGATTATTTACCCACACATGAATTGTGTCATCAAGACCCATATTTATGGGTACATAATAAGATAAAGTATTAAAAATGATTCTGTTATGGCAGCTAAGAATGGGTCTATATTATATACTTGAAGTTTTATAACTTCGAATACCATATGATCAACACCATATGGTCAAATGTATAAAACTTTGAATATATAAAACAAATAAAAGAAAAGAACAAACCCTAAACTAAGGGCTGTAGGCAGGGGGGAAGCCCCCCTGAACCCCCACATGGGGGGGCTGTGCCCCTCACATCCCCCGCTCTTTAAATATACCAACTCTGAGATCGCACCATAATGCGGTAAAGGGATGATTTCCCTTTACTGCACTGTAGTGTAATCTCAGAGTCAGTATATTTAAAGAGCGGGTGGTGTGTAGGGGATGCAGGGGAGCTTGTCCCCCTTCTTTATCCTGTTAGGTTACTTTTTTTTTGTTTTTAACTGTTCAAATTTCTATAACCTCGATCATATGGTGTTGATCATATGGTATTCGAAGTTATAAAACTTTGTTCATATAATATAGACCCACTAAGAATATGTGGGAAGAGAGTAAAAATGATTATACAGAAATTCAGAAACTGAAAGTTTTTCTTTTTGGATATGGACAGCAATATAAAAGCAGTGATTTTTTTTTTTAGTCCCTTTGGTTTACCAGAGGAAAAGATGTGGACAATAATTAATTAAGAGTTGAATGAATTTATTTTGGTGAGGAAAAAAGCAAAAGTTAAGTGGGATAAGTTTAAACTCCCCATAGAAGGTAGTTCAGGAATATCTGATTTGTATAGATATTTTACAGCTACACAGTTAAGGCTGATATAAATAACACAAGCAGAAGGTTATAAAGCAAAGTGGACAGAGATGATGATGAAGCAGGGAAGGAGTTCTAGAAATAAGAAGAGAGTGAGATTTTGGATGCAGATCCTTAAGGACAATAACAGTAACAATCAAGAGTATTATGCTCATAAAGCTGTATTATTCCTGGAACCAAGGCAATATAGGAGTGAAGAAAGGAGATGTTGTTAATAGGGATAACTGCAAATAGGAGTGCAGAAAATAGGCAAGGGGGGCTGGAATTTACTGTCGAAAAATGCAAAAGGAACCAAGATATTGGAAGCAAATAACTAAAGAGGGGAAAGGTAATAGAGTGGGATGAGGCCAAGCAGAAGTTTGCACTGCCTTCCCTACCAGGGACTGATATCAGGGTATAGGAAATAGAAAGGGACAGGGAAATCCTAAGTGAAAAGACCGGTACTAATAGAGTTTCTAGTTAAGTGTAGAATAAAAGCTGCTGTTAAAAAGAGATAATTAGTCGGGCATATAAAATATTACATGATAACTGTAAGAATCAACCAGAGGAGGTTAGAAAATATGGGGAAGAGAGACTGGAAAAGCGATTTGCAAAGGAACAATAGGGGGTGGGCACAGTGGTGCAGCAGTAAGCATTGTCACCTCACAGCAAGAGGTTCTTCGGTTCGATTCTCGGCTGGGGTGCCTTCTGTGGTGAGGTCTCGTTGGTTTCCTCCCACATTCTAAAGACATGCAGTAGGTGAATTGGGTACTGTAAATTGACCATAGGTATGAGTGTGTGTGTGAGTGAGTGGTACAGATGAACTATCACAACAGGGCTAGCCACCCAGCGGTGTAAACCTTGGCTCGAGATGATTGTCACTGTTGAAGTGACACCCCGACCCCCATATGTAAAATGGGAAGAAGGGGTTGAGGATGGATGGAATGGAAGAGCATATGTATAGCTCCAAGTATGCCAGAAAAGCAATTACTAAAAAATGGAAATAAAAATATAAACCAACTATAACTGAAGTAGTGAATGTTGTTTAAGAGAGAAAAAAACTGGAAGTGAGATCTTTAGATAAAGGAAGGAACAAATTACATAGAAATAAATGGAATTTGTGGGAACAATACATGCAGATATTGTGCAATATAAGTAATAGTGGAGTGTATGGCAGTCATTATAAAAAAGAATACACATATGCGATGTATAATACTTGAAAAAAAATATTATGGTTTGTTTTATTTTCTGTTAATGTATGTGTGCCTATTTCCTAAGTGATAATTTAATAGTGTTTAAAAAAGAAATATACTATTTGGGAATAACTCTAAAGAAGCATTTTGACAAAATAAAAAATGAGAACTACAGTAAAGTTGTGGAAGAAATAATTACTCTAACAATTGAGACAATTCATAGTTCATAGTTCATTTCTGAAGAAAGAGTTCAACTTATAAAAATGATTGTGCTTCCATAAATTTTCTGTTACCTTTGTGTTCTGTGTTAATTTCTAGCTAAACAAATCTAAAATTATTAAACGTTAATTTTGAAAAATTTGTGCTATCATAATAAATATGTCATAATAGTATCATATTAGACTTTGGAAAAAAGGGGGCAAAAAAATCGCTTGCTATAGATACATACACTCAAACAGTATAATTTAAAGTAATCATCCAGCGGTTAAATAGATCGTACAAGAATAGCTGGAAAAATTTGCATGTAACATCATTCAAAGAAAAATTACAAATAGTAGATAAAATGTGGCTGATATTATTTAATTACATCCAATATAATATTTATATACCTACAAGCTCACAGTTGTGGCCTTTGAACAACTTACCTTTCCCCACAGATAACAACAACAAAAAAATTAGGTTAACTAACTGTTCAGATAACTGAAGGTGTACCTCTTCACTCCCAGCAAAATATTTCCCAACTGTAAACTGGGCAAAATAAAATCCTAACTGTTATACATACTTGTATTTAAGGGGACATTATTGTGTAACCATGCAAAGAGCTATGTGGCTCCCTGTGGAGCCAGGGCACAGTTCCTACTGAAAACACTTACCTTTAAAGTTATTAATGCTTATTTCTGTCTTCATTAAAACATTTTCTATTGAGTAGGCACACTTCCTACACTTTTAGAATTCAGGATGACTTACAGCTTCAAACACTCACCCATTTATACCATAGCCACTACTGAAAAAGCCTTCTACAAAACAACTCATGCCTTATGGAATTCTCTGCTTGAGGGAACTAACCTTTTCACAACCAACTGAAATACCATCTAGCTAAAATGTTTACTGTCCACACCTATCCTGCTTCAGTCTCTGACCAAACACTTTAGGTATAGTTGCTTTGATGATGCAGGTTACAGTGTCATCACTTAATAGAAGGTTGTTTGTCTTGGAAAATTTCCTAAAGGTTCTGTGGTTTGCAGGAAGTTCAGGCTTTATATTTATTTCAAGGGTCACCACTTTGTGATCTGATCTGAACAGTGAGGACATTATATGGGGAGCAACATTCCCTCATATTTGTGAGCACCAGATCCAGGATATATGTACCCCTAGTAGGGTATTTGCTTTGACAAAATCTAGGAATCTTTGAGCCTGCATGTTAGTTGTTGTGTATGTATACTAATGTATTGTAGGATAGTTGAAATCACCCAGGAATATGGTGTTAGACTGAACTGTGAGTGACTCCAGTACATTTAAATACGGTTATTTGGGTCCTAGATGGGGACCTATAGCTAGCAAAGATACAGTACTGGACTTTATCTAAGGTTAATTGGACATGGAGTATCTCAAGCATATCATATTGTTTGACCAATCTTGAGGTGTGCTTTCTTTTTATGTAGACCTCTACCTCTTGTCCCTTCATGTGTGGTATGAGGTCTAAATGTGTAGAAGGCATTATAGCCTTGTACTGCCTGGGTGCCTTTCATGGCTTTAAACCATGTGTCAGTAACTGCACAGATATCAACACAGAGTGAGGGGTGCTTCCAGGGGGTGCAACTTCTTGTTGAAACTCCTAGCACTGAGCAGTAAGTAGCAGCTTTAGTTTATATTGCGTGAAAGTTACTGTGTAGGAAGGTTTATTAGACTGTCATTGACTAAATAAGGCACTGTGGGGTGGATGATGTTTTTGGCTGATATCCAAAAGCCTAGTGAGGATCGGTGCAGACCATCCCTGGCAAAGCAACATGGTCTATTGATTTAATTTTTTAAATAACAGCAGTGATTATTTGAAATTTACATATTCTTTTAACAAAAATGGATTACCTTATTTGGGCACATTCATATATTATGATGAGGGTAAAGTTCACTCTAAAATTTACAGGAAAAGTACGTTTTCTAATAATTACTTGGATTATTCTAGTTGTCACCCTCCTAAAGTTAAATACAATGTGTTCAAGGGCCAATGTATTCGAGCAGCACAAATGGTTTCAGATTATGAAGAGATGAAAATTGAACTAGCATACATTAAAAATTTATTTAAACAAAGAGGATATCCTGAGAAAATGATGGATGAGATTACTGATTATGTTATTGAACAGTGGAACATAAAGTATAAACCATTATTAGGAGCTGGTAATTTATTAATTAATAACATTGATAAAAACTTGCCCTTGAACAAATCAACTTCTAATATTCAGAGAGTTTGCATATTACAATATAATGAGGAGTAGATAATATTAAAAGAATAATTTACAAATGTTGGCATTTAATAAGTACTGATATAGGTCTAGTAAAAATATTGGGAACCAAGCCTAACTTCATTTACAAAATGGGAAATAACATGAAGTCTTTAATAGAACATAGGTATACTGATAGGAAAAGTAGCTTTATGAATAATAACAATAGAAGCAGAAAATGTGGATTTTGCAATCAATGCAGATATATGTCGCAAGAAAGCAAAATAATGTTACAGAATGGACACAAGGCATATATAAGATGCAGATATGGGAACTGTAACACCAAAATGGTGGTATATTTAGCTAAATGCGACAAATGTTCAAGCTTCTATGTAGGAAGAACTGAAAGGTGTCTTATAAAACAAATCTACGATCACATGTATAGTATTAAGACTAAAGACAAAACGAATGCACTACACCGACATATTGATAGCAAAAGTGACGAACATCAATTTAGGTTCAGTATACTTGACATTATTGACAGAGATCCAAGAGGTGGCGATTTTAAAAGTTTATTAGCATATAAAGAAACATGGTGGCAAATATGTTTAGATGCCACCACCCCAACAGGCTTAAATGATTTTATCTCTATTAAATCATTATTGTGTTCATAAACTTAAGTTATTTTACAATGGGCCGGATTCACGAAGGCTTGCACGGAGTCTAAGAGTAGTGTAAGACTCCATGCAGCCTTCGCGATCCAGGAACAGCCCAAAGTCCGTGTAAGAGACAAGCTAAAATGGCTCTTACACGGAGTGGATAAGCTAATCACCTCACTTGCAGCCGAATAGCATGCAAATGAGGATGATTAGCGATCCAGGAATCCCAGAACAGCCCATGTAAGAGCCATTTTAGCTGCAGAAATGTACTCAGTTGACAACTGAGTACGTTTCTGCAAAAACCGCAATGGAGCCATGTCAGCTCCAAATAAAGGGTGCATATGTGTCAGGCAGCATGCCAATGGCCAAATATGTGGCCATTGGCAAGGTAACCTGATGCTGTATAAAACATAAAAACGAAGGTTTTAAACCCACAAATGTGGGTTTTATGCAATACATGGAATGTCAATGCAGGGACCAGCAGACCAAAACCAACATGGCCACCGTGTAGTGGTTGCTAAGGGGGGAAGCTGAGTCTAAGAGATGTAACTAAGCATTAGTAGGCAATCTGATGCAAATGAGTGTTAGGATACTGAATTCCACTGTCATATAGCAAATGAGCACAGTCTGAGTAGTGTAAGAGTTACAGAAGGGGGAGGAACAGAGTAGGAGATAGGTGACATCACAGGGGGGAATGGTAGAAAGAAATGCAGTTCATTGGAGGTCAGAGTTACATGACAGATGTCAGACAGATATCATGGAAAGAGGAGTGCCACTAAATAAGCATGAGAAAGTCAAGAAATGGAAGGTGTACACTGTTGCCTACACTAAAGTTTCTTGCTGGGCGTGCATGCGCATGTGTGCACGCCATGAAGCACGAGTAAGGCAGTGTGTGCATGTGTAAGGCAGACTGAGCATGTGGGAGCGTGTTGGGGGATGTTTAACACTGTTTGCGCGGGTGTGCATGTGTTTTAACCTGAATAAGCAGATTCTGAACCATGTAAGCATGTGTGCGCGTGTGTAAGCCACTGTGAGCATGTTTCTGCTGGTCTGCACAAGGCTCCTCCCTGAGGAAACAGAGAGGAAAAAGGAAGCAACAGATTTAGTAGGAAGCTAGCAGGGAATACTGCTGGAGCTAGCAGGTGAAAACAATTAGAAGCAGGCAATTACACAGGCAGAATAGTAGCCCAGCCCAGCACTTAAAACTCTGCAAACAGCAGTGCAGGATGTTTCTCTCAAGAGACACTGCAAGACAGGAGTTACGTTATTAGAAGTGAAAACTGAAAAAGCTGAACTCAGAGCAGAAATGTTAGGGGCTGCCATAGCTGTCATAATGAGACATAGGCAACTTGCTGAGGGTGGTGACAATGCAGATGGTGCCAGACAACCCACAGTGAGGAGACGGAGAAGAGTGTACAGGCCCAGGGTCACCTACCACGGGTTACATGAGCTGGAGATAGTAGAGTGCTATAGAGTGGACAGAGACCTCCTGCAGCAAATAGTAGAGCTGTGCAGGCCACGCCTCACACACAGAACCAACAGAGGGGAACCAATCCCAGTGGAAACCAAGGTATGTGTTGGCCTAAGAATACTAGCAACAGGTACCTTCCAGAGACCAACTGGTGATATGATGGGGATATCACAGGCATCAGCCTCCAGGGTACTGCACCAGTTCCTGGATGCCATGTCAGCACATGTCGGTGATCATGTATATTTCCCCAATGCCCGTGAGGTATTGGCCAGCAATATGTGTCTCTTCCAGCAAATAGCGGAATACCCTGAGGTAGTGGGTGCAATAGACTGCACGCACATATGCATCAAAGCACCAGCCAGTGAGCAGGGTAGGGCATACATCAACCACAAGGGCTTCCCCTCCATCAACTGCCAGGTCGTGTGTGATGCCCAGGGCATAATAATGAATGTGTGTGCTGGCTGTCCTGGGAGCTACCATGTTTCCCACATCTGGCATTTGATGCAGCTGTACCAGACATTTGCCAATGGGGACATCCCGCACGGACACCTAGTGGGGGATGCAGGTTATGCACTGGAGCCGTGGCTGATGACACCCATCAGAAACGCACACACACCTGAACAGGAACGCCATAATGAGGCACACAAACACGTAATGTAATAGAGCGTGTGTTTGAGCTGCTCAAGTCACGGTTCCGGTGTCTGGACACATCTGGTGGAGCCTTGCAGTACACACCAACTACATGTACCCAAATTGTCATGGTATGTGCTATGCTACATAATATGATCTTGCGAAAACAGCTGCAGCAGGACCAGCATAGGGCTGGGCAAAACAGCCCCCCACCATTGCCAAGGCCATCACAGGCAGAGCGTGACTCGGAGGAGGAACAACCTGAGCCTGCCCCAGTAGGCAGAAGGAGGCGTGCCCAGTATGCCCTGGCCTTGGCAAAGATGCCACGCATAGCACCTACACTGGCTCAGTAGGAACCCTGGGAATGATATCCCCTCTGACTCACTCAAATAATAACATGGATGCCTACAATGACATGACCTGCTCACAAACATGTACAGGGAAGTGTAATATGCGCATCCGACAGAGGCAGCCCTGCAGCACCACCTGAGGCATGAATGCTATGTGTTAAGTAATGTAACACCATGTACTATATGCACACCTGAAGACCCTGACTAACATCCTACCCTCACCAAGCATCATGCCACAATATGACAATGAGATGATCAAGTGCAATAATTGACTGAAGTATCGCAGTTAGTCAAAGGGGATCCAATGTGTGCCAGTCTGGGATGACATGCTGAGCATGACATGATGCTCCACCTGCTAGGACTGGCGTGCACCTATCAGTGCAGGCCGTATGGATACTGGCAAAGGCTGTTTTTACCCACAGTGTGCCCTGAATAGGTAAGGCTCAAAACACAAACCTATCTCCATAGGTATCAGAAGGGATAAGAATAAGATAAGGGATAAGTCGAAACAGCAAGATGCATGCAGTCTAAACTCACCCAGTATGGAGAATGTTGATATCTGCGCTGTAACAGAAAACTGAGTCAAGGCTCACAACAGCACCCTAACACTACCAGGTTACACCTCATACTGTGCTGTACAGCCTCAAAACATGGAACAAGCTACAAAAGGAGGGTGACTAGCAAGAATTGTCAAGGATAACCACACCCCCATGTTGGTACCACAACAAAAGCAGCATGGACTAGCCATGGTCAAGTAACAGTGGCTAAAACTGCCCCCCAGTTTATAGCCTGCTACAGACTACTGTCCCAACACCAGGAACTGCACCTGGCCTATGCTGGAATACATGAATATATCAAGTCCTGCAAACCACATTATATTGGGTGACTGAAAATACCCAGACATAGACTGGGAGCATTATACTAGCTCCAACAGTGTAGGACAAAAGTTCATAGAATCCATAAACCAAAAGGCCCAGGAACAACGTACCACTCCCACAAGACGGGTAAGCATACTGGATGTGATAATCAGCAACATGGGTACTGGATGGCAAGACGAGAAGTGTATTGCTCACTGGTAAAACCAGACCATAGAGTAATCACACTGGATATACAAATCCTGACCACAGTCCCTTGCCAGAAAACCACAGTGGAAAACATGTGTAAAGCAATATTTGCACTCCTCCAAACTGATGTGGAATCCATTAAAGGTCCTGTGCAGGTGGAAAATATGGGCCACACCTCAGAACCTGTAATACAGCCATTCCATGAACACTGCCAGGAATGCTTGGATTATGCAATCCTAAATTAAAACAAGACACAATGCCATACACGCAGGCATCTGGCATGGTGGACACCAGCAATAACCAAACCATGCAAGAGAATGAGGAAGCTACTACATGATAGAGCAAACATAAACAATGAAGTAATCACTGATCAGTAGTATGGCAATAAAATCTGTCCACACATACAATCCACTAAGGCCAGCCACAACAAGTTGAATCTGTGAATCCTGAGGCAATGTTACACCTGCCCCAAGTACACAGACAACCCCAACTCCACCCAAGAAATACAAATATATGTGAGAGATGCAACCATCTATCCAAACTAGAGGCTGAGCTCCCTCAACTCAGTACTCCCAAAACTAGTCAGGAGGAGAAGGTAACCACACACACCACAAACACAGTCCCACATAGACCTATCACAAATGCAAACCAAACACATAAACACAGAAAAACATTCCCGGAGGCACAAATTACAAACACAGCACACCAACAGAGGCCTCTAAAGCAGACACCCAATCAAACAACCTCCAAACATAGCACATGCAACACATAGTACACAAAGCTGGTGTGCCAAACAGTCACAGGCCAGAAGGAGAAACAACATGCCTGATACAGTTGTAATAGGTGACTCCATAGTCAGACACACTGCTGTCCAGCACACCAGACTGAACAAGGGAAAGGGTACAGTAAGCTGCCTGTAGGCTGCCACAATGCCACATAACAGAAGTATGCAGGTCACTCCAAAGCAAGTAGAAATATGATGCAGTCATAGTCCATGCTGGTGTGAATGACCTGAGATGTACCCCCCTAGACTACATGAAAAGAGACATAGATGAGCTCTCTGATTATGTAGTCCAGGCCGGTATGACACTCACCGTTTGCAGCATCCTACCCTTACCAAGAATAATGCCACTGTACAAACACGGAATGATCAGTCATAGCAAGTGGCACACTTACTGGTGTCATTCCAAGGGGATCCAATGTCTGTCTGCTTGGGATGTCATGCTTGACAAGCCACGCAGCTGTTCTTGGGATGGCTTGCACCTGTTACCGCTGGGCGTCTGGATATTGGATAAGGCCTTTGCCACCTCCATAGAGCCTTTTGTAGGCAAGGCTGAAAAGACTGACCCACCACCCTAGAAAACATAAGTGGAAAGAAACATAAGGGTAATGCTGACCAATGCCAGATGTGTAAACCCCAATATGCATGCTCCCAAGGCCATCCCCAGTATGGAGAACATCGATGTCTGTGCAGTGACAGAAACCTGCTGCAAGCCTCCTGACAGCACACCAGCACTACTAGGTTATACCACATATCATGTGTCATGGCCCCAAAACCTGGAACAAAACATAAAAGGAGGGTGAGTATCCATATTCAGCACAGACACCCATACGTCCAGGTAACTGACAATGCACAAGGCATTGGAGTCCACCCATGTGCAACTAACTGTAGGCAAGACCTCTGTACAGTCTGTAGCATGCTACAGACCACACTCTCACACACAGGAACCCCACCCAGCCGTCCTGAAGACACTGGACAGTATGAATGTCCCACCAAATACCAAACAAGGTACCACAAATTACCACATAGGTGGTAAACCATTATGTATGGAAGGAGTAACCAGGGACCTAGGGACACAAGTGGATAGTAACCTGTTATGTGACACCCACATTGCCAATGTGGCTAGGAAGACTGTCTACATTTGACACCGTATCAGGAAAGGATTCACATCTATGTCAACAGAGGTCATTGTGCCCCTATACTGTTCTCTTATCACACCCATAATCTAGTACAATGCCTCATATGGGATGTACCTTACCTGACACCTGCAGCAGTTAGAAAGACCTCAAAGGTACTTCACCAAGAGGATAAAGGGTCTCAAATATATGTCATATGCTGCCTGGCTGTAGACACCCCAGCTGAATGCAGTCACATACTGCCTACACAGAGGCATTGCATGCCTGTTGTAGAAGGCCATGCCCAACACAGGAGTAATGGACATGCTCCACCCCAGAAAACTCAAAGCCATCGGAGCTGTGAGAGTGAAAGATGTCAACCTCAACAAATAATGAAATAGGATGTGCTGGTGGGACAGATACATAATCCAGAGGCTCCCACACCCTGGACCAGAATCCCACTCCATGTTAGGCAGAGCCCCTCACTGACACTCTTCAACAGGAATCTTGCCAAGTGGATGGATGATTGTAGAGTTACACTGGGGTCTTCACTGTGTCATGTCCAGACAGAGGCACAGCAAAGCAAATCATAAATGGCCATAATATTCACATAGCAAGGGGTGGCAAAAGCCACACACACTCTGGCTAGGCTAACAAATGCCCTAGGGTGGATAGCCTAGTATGAACCTATGAACCTATGAAGATACAAATTGTACAGGACACTAAGGATAATCCCAAGGCTTTCACAACTGATGGTAGGAACCATGTTGGGAATTCACAGATATGCTCTGAATCACACAAATATCACAAACACACACACATATTGCCAACATACATCCTGACAGGTGCAGTGCAAACCCCAATGCAGAATATCTATCCCAGCAGACTGCTGGCCCCTGACATTGCAGATGCTGAGGTAACAGCCAGCATCTACAAAGCAAAACACACAGCAGCAATGGTATGAGATGGTGTCCTGGGCTTAGTGCAACATGGACTCCAAGATGAATGGAATGCCAAATCACACTACTGCTCAATGTCAGCCTTACCACAGAATATGTACCCAAAGAGCAGTGTGCAACAACAGTGGTCCTTCTCAACAAAGGTGTTGCCTGAATGGATACTGAAAACTACTACCCCAGAATCCTGAGAAGCTCGGTCTGCACAGCTATGGAAAGGATCAGCATGTACCACAGATATAAAGATATTGGGGACCTACTGACACCGGACCCTACCCAGTGTGGCTTTCTCAAGTGCAGATCCTGCCCCTAAACATGTTTGACTCAATTGAAACAGTCATTAAGGTCATTGATGAGGGCAATGTGGTCCACACAGTGTAGATGGACCTTGTAAAGGCTTCTATACAATACCCTATGTGTTCATTATAGATAAGCTCACCAGCTTAAATATAAACCCCTATGTCAGTAGAGGGGTTGCAAACCAGACCAAGGACAGAACAGACATGGTCAGACATGCTGCAGCCATGTCAGACTACAAACCAGATATAACTGGCATCCCACAAGGCTTGGTCCTGGGATCTCCCTCGTCTGGTATATATGTCCCATAGGTACAGGCAAACATGGAAGGACTGTGTCTGAACATGTTTGCAGAGGACTACAAACTGCTCACCACATATGATCCACCAGCTGACACAAGCATCCCACAAAAGGGCCACATAGAAACAGACAACTGGTGCCATAGCCATGTCAGCAAGCTAATTGCAGAAAAGTGTATAGTCAACCCCGTGGATATACAGTAAGTGCCCACCAATTACCACATAGGTGTTAACCCATTATGTAGTTAACATGTAATGAGAGACCTGGGGACACAAGGTGATAGATATCCTGCATTGGACAAACATGTGCTGTAGTGTTTACAGAAACATACCATATACCCACCTAATCATGAAGATTGTCAGATCTAGATAAGGGGAGGTCATTGTGGCTCTGCAGTCATCCTTCATCAGCGGTACAATTAACTACAATAGCCCCTGTGGGATGTACCTCAGCAGACACCTCCGTCAACCGTAAAGTCCCCAACAGTACCTCACCAGGAGTATCAAAGAGCTTGCACAGATGCCATGTGTTGCCTGTGTTGCTGGTATCAATAAACATGCTGCACCTTGTACAATCTGAATGGCAGTGAGCTATGCACATGAGAGACCTGAACCCCAGCACTGACTTACATAGGACAAGCTGTACTGCATGATCCATAACACAGAAGCCACCCCCACCCATGAGTGAACTCCCAGTACAGGCTACCCATAGAGTCACTTATCAATCTTCCTCAATAGGAATCTTGATGAGTGGATGGGAGATGGTAGCTTTATCCTGGGTATCACTGTCATGTCACAGGTAGACAGAGGCACAGTATACTAACCATGACATATGTCATGGCAAACTCCACTTACAATGTGTGTTGAAGGACAAACACACCCTCCAACTAGCATTAGACATGGACTAGGGCACATCGCTAGTGTTTGCAAATGTACACCTATGTTGTGGAATACACTACCAATGTTGGACAAGCCTGGTTTAAGTAGTTCATATCTGAACAGAATGCACCATGGTCAGATGTACACAATTGGCCCCTAACCAGGCTGTTGTGCTCACTATCAAAATGTAAAGCAGTGATAGCACTAAAGCCCAGGATACTGTCCACCACAGTCAAAGTACTACCAGTACACTATACAGTACTACAGTGTTAGGTCAGTGTGAAAGGATGTTGACAACTGTATGCAAAGTATCCCATGCAAACACTGCAGGCACAGTATAATCCTGTTGTGTTCACACACAAAGCAGTTGTACAGTAACTACACAACATGACACACAACACACAACCATAAACGGGTGATATTTGTTGAAGTTCACACTCATCCACAAATGTGGTGGGCTGCAGAGTCCAACATATGGAATGCTCACACTGGGCTTGCTCACACACTTTGATAAATGAGACATATGTCAGACAACATGCCATGGGAAGGCTGAACTGGGCATGCTCACACACTTAGGCCAAATCTCAGTGTAGCAGTTGGACACACATATCTGGTATTTTTACGTGTTATTCCAGGAACCAACCACATTACAGCAGTCTGCCCAGTGCACACAGTTAAATGACTACAGAGACATACATGATATAGTGGATCCCTCCCATATGCAAACATCTTCCACAGATGCACAAGTTGTTCATACAAACAGGGAATGCTATGGCAATAAAGATGTGCAAACAGTCTATCAGCAACAAATAATGTGCATTTGACAATTAAACATATGGGTGTAGAGGTCAACACTAGGCTGTTTGCCCTAGGGAATGACAGCTTAGCCAGAGTGTGCTTGGCGTCTGCCTCCCCACAGGATGCACATTCCCCTTTCTAAACACCGATGATGTCAGCACCCTATAAGTACAGCAGGAGAAAAGAAACTTTCCAATAATGCGAATAGCGCGCTCTGCTAATGCATCTGTCATAACATAGTTAGGTAGGGGTTTGAATCCTGCAAATGCTCAGTGTGTGAGTGAGTGGGGTTGGTGTGTGTATAAGTCTGTGGGAGACAAAATGTTCCTTTTGGCAACTAGGAAAACACACTACAGGATGCACATTCCCCTTTCTAAACACCGATGATGTCAGCACTCTATAAGTATAGCAGGAGAAGGGAAACCTCCCAGTAATGCAAATAGCGTGCTCTGCTAATGTGTCCGTCACAAGTGTCATAGCATAGTTAAGTAGGGGTTTGAATCCTGCAAATGCTCAGTGTGTGTGTGAGTGGGGTTGGTGTGTGTGTAAGTATGTGGGAGAGAAATGTCCCTTTTGGCAACTGGGAAAACACACTACAGGATGCACATTCCCCTTTCTAAACACCGATGATGTCAGCACTCTATAAATATAGCAGGAGAAGTGAAACCTCCCAGTAATGCGAATAGCGCGCACTGATATTGCGTCTGTCATAACATAGTTAGGTAGGGGTTTGAATCCTGCAAATTCTCAGTGTGAGTGGGGTTGGTGTGTGTGTAAGTCTGTGGGAGAAAAATGTCCCTTTTGGCAACTGGGAAAACACACTACAGGATGCACATTCCCCTTTCTAAACACCGATGATGTCAGCACTCTATAAGTATAGCAGGAGAAGAAAAACCTCCCAGTAATGCGAATAGCGCGCTCTGCTAATATGTCCATCACAAGTGTCATGACATAGTTAGATAGGGGTTTGAATCCTGCAAGTGTGTGTGTTTGTTTGAGGGGGGTTAGTGTGTGTGAGGGAAATGTCCCTTTTGGCAACTAGGAGAACAGACTACAGGATGCACATTCCCCTTTCTAAACACCGATGATGTCAGCACTCTATAAGTATAGCAGGAGAAAGGAAACCTCACAGTAATGCAAATAGCGCGCTCCACTAATGCGTCTGTCTCAAGTGTCATAACATAGTTAAGTAGGGGTTTGAATCCTGCAAGTGTGTGTGTATTTGGCGGAGAGGGGTTAGTGTGTGTATAATTGTGTGTGAGGAAAATGTCCCTTTTGGCAACTAGGAGAACAGACTACAGGATACACATTTCCCTTTCTAAACACTGATGATGTCAGCACCCTATAAGTATAGCAAGAGAAAGGAAACCTCCCAGTAATGCAAATAGCACACTCTGCTAATGTGTCCATCTTGCGTGTCATAGCATAGTCAGATAGGGGTTTAAATCCTGCAAATGGCACGTGTGTGTTTTTGGCTGAGGGGGTTTAGTGTGTGTGAGGAAAATGTCCCTTTTGGCAACTAGGTGAACAGACTACAGGATGCACATTTCCCTTTCTAAACACTGATGATGTCAGCACCCTATAAGTACAGCAAGAGAAAAGAAACCTCCCAGTAATGCGAATAGCATGCTCTGCTAATGCGTCCGTCTCAACTATCGTAATATAGTTAGGTAGGGGTTTGAATCCTGCAAATAGCAAGTGTGTGTGCTTGGCTGAGGGGAGTTAGTGTGTGTGCAATTGTGTGTGAGGGAAATGTGTCTTGTAGCAACTAGGAGAACAAACTACAGGATGCACATGTCCCTTTCTAAACACTGATGATGTCAGCACCCTATAAGTACAGCAAGAGAAGGGAAACATCCCAGTAATGTGAATAGCACGCTCTGCTAATGCATCTGTCTCAAGTGTCATAATATAGTTAGGTAGGGGTTTAAATCCTGCAAATGGCAAGTGTGTGTGTTTGGCTGAGGGGTGTTAGTGTGTGTATAATTGTGTGTGAGGAAAATGTCCCTTTTGGCAACTAGGAGAACAGACTACAGGATGCACATTTCCCTTTCTAAACACTGATGATGTCAGCACCCTATAAGTACAGCAAGAGAAGGGAAACCTCCCAGTAATGTGAATAGCACACTCTGCTAATGTATCCGTCTCGAGTGTCATAACATAGTCAGATAGGGGTTTAAATCCTGCAAATGGCAAGTGTGTGTTTTTGGCTGAGGGGGTTAGTGTGTGAGGAAAATGTCCCTTTTGGCAACTAGGTGAATAGACTACAGGATGCACATTTCCCTTTCTAAACACTGATGATGTCAGCACCCTATAAGTACAGCAAGAGAAGGGAAACCTCCCAATAATGCGAATAGCACACTCTGCTAATGTGTCCATCTCGAGTATCATAACATAATCAGATAGGGGTTTGAATCTTGCAATTGGCAAGTGTGTGTTTTTGGCTGAGGGGGGTTAGTGTGTGTGAGGAAAATGTCCCTTTTGGCAACTAGGTGAACAGACTACAGGATGCGCATTTCCCTTTCTAAACACTGTTCAGCTGAAGGCCATGGCTCTGGCACAAGTCTGTTTCTATGATGCCCCTTTGGAAGATGCTTGTGTCGGCTGGAGAGTCGATTATGGTGGCCAGTTCGCAGTCATCTGCATATTTGGTCAGCCACAGTCCGTCCGTGTTGGCCTGTACCTCCAATAAATATATACCAAACAAGAGAGGTCCCAGGACTGAGCCTTGTGGGACACAACTCGTAACTGGTTTGGAGTCTGGCATGGCTCCAGCAATTCGAACCATGTGGGTTCTGTCCTTGAGCCACTGTGCAATCCATCTAGTGACATAGGGGCTTATATTTAAGCTGGTGAGCTTCTCTAGAATGCCCAAGTGGGGTATTGTTGTGAAGGCTTTTGCGAGGTCCAGGTAGGCTGTGTGAACCACCTTCCCCTCGTCAATGGCCTTGGTGACTGTTTCAAATAAATCAACCAGGTTAAACCTGGTAGTGCTGGTGTGCTCTCAGTAGCCCTGAACCAAGCATCTGTTACTGCACAGATATCAATGTTCTCCATGCCAAGGAGAGTTCCGGGTGCATGCATCTGGAGGTTTAGACTTCTGGCGTTGGGTAGTATTACTCTTAGTTTCTTATCCCTTGTGATACCTATGAAGGTGGGTTTGTCATTTGAGCCTTGCCTAACATAGGCACTATGGGGGTAGCAAGAGCCTTTGCCAATATCTGAAAGCCCAGGGGTGACAGGTGCAGGCCGTCCCTAGCGAAGCAGGTAGTTCAACAGAAGATGAATATGTGAAGGTGTAGTGCCTGTGATTAGTTAGCAGTAGCATATATGACTGCTCACGTGGACACATGCCAGGTAAGTCATATGCACTGTGTCACAGGCAATGTACATGTGAACAGGACAAACAGTGACATCCTGTCAAGTGGGACATGGACATACATATAGTAAGCTATGCAGATGGCACTAGGAGTCCACAAAAGCTCTATAACTATGCATTGCAGGTGTGATCAGTATTCCAGGGTAATTGCAAGCAAACATGCATGCAAACAAAGCTACAGTAAACAGGGCTGCATGTAGTCCATTGTACAACAAACAAGCTGTACCAGTTCCAGTAGGTAACACTGCAAATATGCAGGCACTATGCACATGTACATGGAAATACACGGGTCAGATGGCTAGGGTCCAGTCTCAGTGCACGCAAGTGTACAGACCATGTACTGTCAGGATGTACAATAACTGGATGGAAACCCATGTGCTCATACCTGCAGTAATACACATGTCAATTAACAGACACTGAGCCTTCACTCAGTGGTTCCATACTTAGTAGGATGTATGCTACCTGGCCTGCCACCACAGTATCCCTGACATATATGGGGACTCTCCCTCCTGTGACAGTTAGTTTTGTGTGTTGGGGCTGTCTAGCATGGTATGAGATGTGAGCATGCAGTGCTAGGGTGCTCCTGTGTGTCCTGTACCAGTCGTGTAGTACTGCACACATATCAACATCCTCAAACATCTGCATTGCAGAGTCCAGTGTAGGCAACATGCCACTTGCAATTTACATGTCCATCATTGCATATTACTACATTCATTACCTTATCCCCTGTGCTACCTATGTATGTAGCCTTCTGTTGACATCATTACCACCAGTATGCCAACATGTGCAGATTATACACTATGGTACTTACCATGGGTGTAGACAACAGTACATGACAATCACACACTTACTGCATCAGGCATGCTGTGATATACCCACAATTAATTCAGCACACAGTACTGTTAACAACATGATACTATTACTACACATCTATGTGGTCACCCTGTGCATCAGCAACATGTTAACCTGTACCTGCACAGTTGTTACAGATTGCAGGAGGTGGCACAGTTTCATCATATGCACAGGGTGTGAACTTGGTATGCCTGAGTAAGCCACCGATACCACCAACTGACATGTATGTGTATGTGTGTTGGTGAGGGACAGCAGTAGAAGGTGGGGCAATGTTGATGCAGTGTGTGCATGTATGTGGTAGCCCTAGGTGTTGTCAATTCGCATGTGTGTATGGATGCACACAGTTCCACCTCATGGCTGCCATATACTGGTGTTTGTGGACAGCCACAGACTGTACCTGCCAGGTCATACAGATCAGTGTCTCTGTCCACGGACACGGTACCTGTGCCTTGCAGGGATGCTACGGACCGTATCCGGTACCAACCCAGACTGGGTACTGTCATCAGAAGCAGGTGTTCATTGACTGGACACAGATCCCTGTCGGGCCTGGCCAGAGCCATGTGCACGTGGTCTCCTGGGGCGGTCTGATGACAGCACAGACCCAGCATTGCTGGGGCTGCTGCTGGCACTACGGGGGTGGTCGCGGCCATGTTGTCATCCGCGACAACTGCCAGCTGCTGCTGTTGCTGGCATACAGCCACGTCGATGCCTCAACCGCCCACCATCTCCCTGGCTCATGGACATGTAGTTGTGGAACCGGTCTAATATGTCCCCACAACGTCTGTCTATGACATCGGTGAAATCACGGATGGCAGCCGCAATGTCACGCATACTGTCAGTCATGGCTGTGTGACATGCTGTCAGCTCCCTCAGACCCTGTCTGGTGTACCGTTCCATACGTGACTGTGCCTGCATGACAGCCCGAAACATAGCTGAGGTTGTAAGACCTCTGTGGGCACGTCTGACAGGGGCAGTACGCCCATGGATGCTCCCACGAAAACCCCTGGACATCTGTCTGTGTGGTACCATCTCTGGGCCATGACCATGGCTGCTGTGTGGGGAGGCATGTGCCACAGATACCACATTACCCTGGTCAATGCCCACTGTATGCTGTCCATCACCTAGGGACATTGGTGACAAAGGGTGTATTGGCAGGATAACTGTGCGCATTGATGGGGTCGACAGCTGTGTACTGTCAATCGGCTGACCAATGGTGGACCCTGGCATACCTTCCTGAGCCATTACACAGATGTCATCATTATCAGTACCCACAGCACCTGATTCAGGTTCCCTGCTATATGACACCAGAGCAGCACCAGAACCTGTGGGAGGGAAACAGGAAACACAGTTTACAATGTCTACACATTACCAGTGATGCACACATGCACACATGCACAGGTGCACAGGTGCACACATGCACAGGTGCACACATGCACACATGCACAGGTGCACACATGTACACATGCACACATGCACAGGTGCACAGGTGCACACATGCACAGGTGCACACATGCACACATGCACAGGTGCACACATGCACAGGTGCACACATGTACACATGCACACATGCACACATGCACAAGTGCACACATGCACACATGCACACATGCACAGGTGCACACATGCACACATGCACATGCACAGGTGCACACATGCACAGCTGCACATGTACACATGCACATGCACACATGCACAGGTGCACACATGCACACATGCACATGCACAGGTGCACAGGTGCACAGGTGCACACATGCACATGCACACATGCACATGCACATGCACATCACGCATGCACACCTGCACAGGTGCACACATGCACACGCATGCACACCTGCACACGTGCACACATGCACACATGCACACGTGCACATGTGCACAGGTGCATACATGCACACATGCACGCATGCACACATGCACACATGCACACAGTTTCACGCAATTGTACAGTACTTGGTATGCGTGATATCAACACACAGACACAGACACACCTACATGCATACAAAAAGCACTACTAAGTGAGCCAAATAGTACTATTACTATCAAGACTATTACAGGAATTGTTAATACACACTCACCAGCATGGATAGGCTGCATTGCTGTTATACCAGAGGGACCTGCAGACGTGAAGAAACTAATGTCAGTGGGCACAACTGTGCCATTGTTACTGAGTATGATACAGGTCAGTAGTACAATAGTCGCCTTTCACAGGTCAGCTGCTAATATTGAGGATATCACACTTGCACATTAAATACTATGGTGACAGCTACAAACCAAGGACACACCTCACACATGCATTAACTACCAGTGTACGCAACAATCAACTATACATATGGCATATTACCTGCACGTTCACTGTCTTGCTGCTGCGTGGCTCCAGCCTCCATCATAATGCATGTCAGCTGCTATTGTTGTTGCTGGCGGACTGGAGCCACTACACTCATGAGTAGTCCCTCCAGTCTGGTGAGTGGGGGATGTGTAGCCACCCCACCACCTGTGGCGACCTGTTGCCTGTGGATATCCGATGCACGCTGACGGACATGTCTGATTAAATCACTACAGTGATGTCGTACCTGCTCATATGTCCTATTATGCATGCCTATGTCATTTACCCGACGGACAAGGTCGTGCCACAGTGCAGCCCTCTCCTGCTGATTCTGGCTGGTGCAGGAAAAGAGTATTGCATAATCCCGCACCAGGCTCTGGTGTATCTCCTCATCCTCAGCTGTGGAGTAAGTGGGATTCCGCGGGTGGGCCATGTACCTGAGAAAGAAAATAACCTGATATCAGCAATATATGTCTGCAGAATTTGGCACACATACTACACATGCTACTCGACTGTTATGATACAACATATCTCACATATGTAGCATCTGTCTATTGGTGGATACACATGTAAATGGCCAGGTATCAGTGCTCATCCAGCAACTGTGCAACAGTACCTGGCACACTCCATATGACATACTACCAAACCCCAGCAGTCAGAACACTGATTCAGGTCAAGAACACCTCCTCACTCTGGGGGTTTGTATCTAGGTACTGTATGGCCTACATCATCAACTACTGTGAGCTGACCACACACTGATTGCCCTGGATATACATATCCCACCTCCACCACCAGCACAAACGACTATATTGAATAACATTACAGATGCAAACTTTACACTTTGTAACAGTGACATGGTATCCTTTCAGCCCACTGAGCCAGTGGCAGATACAACCCACAATGCTGACCCCTACACAATTGCTTTCTACAGACATCTCCGAGAATGCATGGATCATGCAATCCCATATATGACCAAGACACTCTCCACAAAGGGACAGCATCCTGTCTGGTGGACCCCAGCCATAGACAGATTGTATTACAGAAGATGGAAGCTACTGCAAGACAGAGCATAATTCCATAAAGGGAGGGCATGTCTGAGCAGCACTAGTAAGGATCTATTTTCCATCATACAAACATCCATGGGCAACTTTGAGAGGGAAATCAAGAGGGACACTACAGATAACCAGAAGGCCTTCTTCAGTTATGTTAGCAACCTGGTCAGGATCCATCCTCTATGCCCAGAGTTAGTACACAATAACACATATTTCACTGACACCACAGATATTGACAACATTGTGGCAGACAGGTTCAGTGCAGGTGTCACCCCGCCCTCTCCCACAAAATAAGACATAGTTATCCCAGCTGACTGTAACCTCCCTGTCATCACGGATGTCCAGGTGAGAGCCACCCTCAGGACAGCAGAATACACAACATGAATGGGACCTGATGGTATCCCCAGTTGCATACTACATAAACTCTGACAGGAGCTAAACACACATATAGAAGTGCTATGTAACATTAGCCTGACTACAGGATATGTACCTGTACACTGGCGCACAGCAGCAGTGGTTCCACTCCGCGAAGGAGGCACCTCAACATACCAATACAATACAACACAATACATTACATTACAATACAATACTATACAATATGCTATTGCCCCTGGGACTACAGCAGCGTACTGTTCTGCTACCCTGACCATTGTGACACATGTGGTGTGATGGTACCTGCTGCTGTCACACAGTTACACAGGGTGACTCATATGGCATATTACATATCTGACTAACATTCAGCAGGGGTATGTGTGACATGTACTCATGGGGAGTCTTGCTTCTTAACACTGTGTGGTTTATTGCAGGGTATGTCTTATCTGTGGGTAGGAACTTTTACCTCCACATGTGCACTCTTTTGCAGTGGCACGGACGACACACAGCAGTCATTTAGGTTGTGGATGGTGTGAGGTGTTACTATGGTTGTTGGTCATCTGTCATGGGTGTGACTTACATATGTAAATCCGGGAGTGGTAACCTCTATGTGGGTAGTATATGTGTACTCTGTGGTGTTGTCAGTCACTGTGCATTGGTAATGTGTTTGAGTGCATTGTCACAGTGTTGTACATGTCACTGTGTCCTTCTCCATATCTGTAGCTGTCATGTGAGGTCCATACCATGGCATCCATTATATGGTGTGGAGGGGTACACCGACCTACATGTCCATAGCTGACACACCATGTTCGCTGACACATACCATGTGCAGGTAGTCCAGGGATAGTGTGCCACTGTGAATATCATTGGGGCCACTATTGTACACATTTATGACCCTATTCACCCCTGACACATACAGTGGTGGGCAGCCAATCACATATCTGGTGGTTACTGGTGTAGGTGATTTGGAATGTGGTATGGTACTCCGGTTTTGACACTGGTGTTCACTCCATGCCTTTGTCACCAGGCACCTGTTGCAATACATCTGTACACATGTGCCTCACTCAGAATTTATATACATCTCTCTCTCTCTCTCTCTATATATATATATATATATATATATATATATATGTATATATATAGATATATATATATATATATATATATATATATATATATATATATATATATATATATATATATATATGTCTGTATACATATACACATATATATATTGATGTACATATATTGCTATTGATGTGGAGGGGGGACACAGAGGAGGTGAAAGTGACAGAGGGGGTGGGACAGGCTGTGTTGAAGGTCGTCATATACAGTCATACCTGTAGATAGTCAGATCAGTCTGTCTATGTATATGTATCTACATATATCTATATCTGTATGTGTGCATTACATATATATGTTTGCACAATATTCTATCTACATCTGTCTATGTATGCCTACATCTCTCTCTATGTATGTATACATATATGCATATCATATATATATATATATATATATATATATATATATATATATATATACACATACATATGTTGACATACATACGTATCCATATGATAGACAGGTATATCAACATGTTTGTCTACCATACTGTATACACACACTAACATACTGCTAAACATACATAACTGTGAAACCTATTTTGTACATGGCACTACAACCTACAATCAACCAACATTGATATGTGCACATAGATGCTCTCACATAGAAATGTATGTACAGCTTTCACTGATAGTTGCTGTATGTCCCCTGCCATTTACACATCTTCATATACATATGGATACAGACCAATGACACATATGGAGGGTTCACAGTATGTAGACCTTTATAGTATTACTTTACATTACCTGTGTTTGTCACAGCTGCTTGTGTTGCCATCTGGTTCTCTGTCCTGCTGCTCCACTTTCCAGTTGTCAGCTTTCAGGTGGCTGTTGCTGAACAATTTGTTTGTGTCTGCTTAATTGCAATTTTCTCTGTCTCTGTCTCTGTCTCTCTCTCTCTCTCTCTGTCTGTCTATCTCTCATGTCCTTCTCAGGGTGCAATGAAAGTATTGCATGTGTGGACTGGGAGTACAGCATACTTTTGTAGGTATCTGCATATGCCCATGTGATGGCCTCTGCACCAATTGTTAGCCAGCATTTGCTAATTGCATGCAGCCAGTTGTGTACTGATTGCAGTTCTCACTGTGATTTCAGAACAGTGCTATAAAAAGGTTTGTGAGATAGGCGTAGCCCTTTCAGATTTTAAGGGCAGGGACCATGCTGTTATGCTGTGGACAATGTTCTGTGAGTGTAAAGGTTGGTATCTCTCTCATATTTCCAGGTGTGTTGTAGATTAACATTCCTCCATTCATTTCTCCAGTTTCCTGTACTAACTGTGTATGTACACTGACACCTACAACTACTACTACTGTTAATGTGTGTGTGTGTGTGCTTTCCTTTCACTTTTGCTTGCACTTTGTTGCTAAGGCTTCAATAGTTGCCCTTTACAGTCACTACTTGTATGCCTGCTAGGTATCCTGACTGTAGTGTGCTGCTGTAGCTTTCCTATTTTCCATGTACATTCACACCTTGGAATGCTTGCTATATCTGCTAGGGTGTTACAGCATGCAGTGTGGTCTGGCCATGGTGTGGGCCTTGACATCTATTAGGGTATTTGAGTATGCTGCTGAGTAGGCCCCAGAGACTTTCAGGTTCATCTGTTATGTGCCTCATGGAATGGTACATATCAGTGGGGTACACTCATTAAAATGTCTGGTATGCTGCAGTTGTGACTGTGGGTTAGCATGAGCATATGTATTACTACACTTTTCTGCCATGCAAGTGGTGAATACTTTCAGGACTCCATAGTTACCATTGCATGTGTTACACCTTTCTGCCTACTGTTTGTACATTTCACATGGAGTCTGTGGGGCATCCCTGTAAGTCATTCACTGTTGCTATGTCTAGGCTCTTAACTATTCAAATATGGTGGTGTCAGACCCGTCATGTGTACAGATATTTGCAGGTTGTCCACATTTCTGCCTCATATTTTGGTCAATATCTCATGCACACCTTTTTCTGGCAAATCACTCTGGGCTCAAGTCAGAATATGGTGACAAACATTCAAGTTTCAGACTTCATACCCTTCCAAACATCCCACAAAGTGCAGACCCTGTTACTCTCTGAACTGTCTGCGTTTGTTGTAATATTATTTGTAATGTGTCCCTGGTTTTGGGCCATTGCTCCACATATTTTATTACTTGGTCCAGATGTGTTCCTGTAAGAGGTTGTGGGGTATGGGCAGTGATTATCCTGCTGTGAGTATGTGTGTGGCTTGCAAGGTGCTATAGTGACATTATTACCTACTAGCTTCCAACTAGCATGGCTGTTTCTGTTCACACACTACTATTATGGAAATCCACTAGTTTTGATAGTAATTCTAAATGTCATGCTTTGTGTACTACACATCTATATTCCCTTTACATTCATTCCTACTATAACATGATATATTTATTTTAGCACAATGCTCTTGTATAACAGTCATGGCTTAGTGGTAAGTCATGCAGACTACTGTTTCCAAGGTCCTGGGTTCGGGACTGCCAGTGGGCTTTTATTTTGCTTCTGAACTGACTACAAGACCTGTCAATCAAAGTGACTAAGGCACTTTTAAGCAGTTGTAACCGGGTTAGCGCTGGTTTGCGTGGAGCTCACGCATGCGCACTGGCGGTTAGCTCCAACACAAGCGCACAAGCGCTACAACCGCTTAAACGTGCTTACTCTTCAGACACCAGCTATTTTCTTTGAAAGAAAAGAAAATGGGGAGACAGGAAAGTGGTGAAAAAGGGGTCACAAAGAGGGTAAGACAGTAGGGAAACAAGCTTGGGATGTGCAGGAGGGATGTAGGTAAGGCCCATAGCTGCCCATTTCTTCATCAGCAACAGCTGTGCATATGTATGTAATTTGGTGTGACATTTGAAACCTTCCACCCTGAGAGAGGTGTCAGGACAACAATAATACTTGTTGTACAGCCAGTTGTAATTGATAGGTTCCATGTCCAGCAGACATGTGTGCGGAATGGGCAGCTATGTATGGGGCGTAATTTTTTGTGGGTACAGAGTGCCCTTTTTTTTTTTTTTTTTCAGGTGAGAGTGGTATGTCAGGTGAAGGAAGTCGGTACAGCTGGGGAGGTAGGTTGGGTAGGTAAACAGACAAGACAAACAAGATGCATACAGGGGCGGTGTATGACACGTGTGGGGAGGTTACGCAATTGACGGGGATGGAGGTTTGGATATCCAGAGCCCATGAGCCCACAGATGGCAACAGTGGAACTGATATCCCCACCCATAGGCAGTTGCCACTGTTCCTTCACTGCCCAGGATGGGGCTGTGCTGGGGGCTGTGTAAGCGGGGCAACAGGCATGCCCGTTAGTTGTGCCACCCGTGCCTCGAGCTGGCGTAGGGGCTCAAGAACAGAGTCCCGAATCTCCCTACGCACCACAGTACGGATGCTACGGAGGGTGAGTGGTGGTTCTCCTTCGGCCACACTTGCAGAGGGGGGGCGAGCCCCATCCACTGCAGCGCTTCCACCCGCAGGTGGCACAGAGCCACCGGAGGAGGGTCCGGACTCGGCACTAGTGCCAGGTGCACTCGCCAGCTGAGGTGGGAGAGGTGGGTCCGCTGGAACCCGCCTTCCCTGTCGTCCTATGTTTTGCATTATGTCATGACAGTTTGGGTTAGTGACATATAATACCATTCACAATTAGTTGTAACAGCATGCATTAGTATTCCCATTAACCGAACACCCAGATATTCACACCATTGAACAGCGTGCATAACACATGCATAATTTGAACAGAAATACACAGTCCAACAACATGCAGGGTTAATTGATGGCAACAGGCCATCAGGTGTGGATGTATGAACAGTCAGATGCATCAATGGACATGCAAATATATATGACCCAACAGGACAAACATCCAGGGGTGTTAATTGTGATTGCACATACCATTTTCACGTGGAATGGGTTATATGTGGTTATAGGGTGGGGTAAAGAAAGTAATATTAACACCTTCGAATAACAATACATATGCTGTACATTTCTAATAGCTACAGTTATATACACACTACTGTTCTAACTACAGTTTCCTATATGATAACTATTTCAACTTGGTGATAGGACTGTTACTGCAACATCAATATACATGTTATGGTTCTTCATACACATTCATATCTAGCTTTGTTCAGCTACATCATCCTGCTACATTTGCTTTATATAGCTGTAGACAAGTGTGGATGTTTGGTATATCAGACAATCATCCTATCTGCATATTGCAGACTGAGAGCAACATATCCAGATTTTGGGATACACATTCCAGATGCAGCAACACTTTGAACAAATTTTGCTGTTTGTTTTTGAATCTCACATGCATTTCATTCTGTCTTGACTGCAGTATACTTTATTCAGGGGTTATTACCACTGTATTGCTGGATTCATGACACTTTCTCACACTCTCTCACTTGCTTTCATTTTACTATTCAGGATGGTACTTCTAGGCTTTATTGACATGTTTTACCAGTAGTTATTACAATCCTTTCCAGCAGTCTCATTTCTGTCATGTTTCAGTATTTCCACAGGGATATATTTCACACATGTGATTTCATCATCTTCTGCAGCTATACTTTTCAGCCTGCTGCAGGCTGTGTACTATTTTCTTATGGGTAGGGCATTTTTATTTCAAAATATATGTCAGAAAGTTTCATTTTTTGGTTTAACTTACAGGCTGAAACACACTTTTGTAATCAAGCAATACTTGCATACACTTTCACACTGTTACTTGCAGATTTTATTCCTTACTGACTACACTGCACTCTTTTGCTGACTGTCATACTTTTATATTTCTTTTATATTTCTTTACAGTTACTGGTAGTGGATTACTGACCTGCCTGGTGGCTACGCACTTTCAGCCTATCGCCATAGGCTCTGCAGTTCACAGAACGGACACCTGCAGCTGTAATATAAATGAAGTAATATTGGAATACACATCTCCATAATATCAGCTAGTTTAATTTCTTACATACATAATTAAATGTTACTTACTCAGTAGTGGGGTGTTGGGTGTTTGCCGGGCCTCCTGGATTCAAAGGTTCAGTTGGTCCTGCTTGCATCTCTTCAGGTCTGCATGGTGGTGACAGACCTGCTCACCAGTCCTTGGAATCCCTGTGGCACTGGTGAGATCATGAGCCAACCGGTCCCACGCCTCAGCCCTGTATGCTCCCCAGAGGACCTGGCCCTGCATGAGTTGGGCCTCATGATTATGGACTAGGAGCCAGACCATGTACCTGGACTCCTCAATGCCCCACCTCTGTGCTCGAAAGCAACTACCCTCTCCTACTCCTGTCATTCTGCCTGCAGGTCAGTTCTACAATCGTTTATGCTGTGTATTCCCGCCTATGGGGCTTATATAGTCCGTTTTTCCCGCACATATCTGTGATTGGCCATTTTGGAATTGTATCAGCTTCAGTAAACCTGCATTGTCATGCTCCAGTTTGTATTCATTCCTATATATTAGCTATTATTGCATTTCTAGGTACTGCTGTCATGGCTTAGTGGTTTGGTACCTTGACTATGGTGTATAGTATCCTGTGTTCGAACCTGGCCACTGCTTTTTATTTTTCATGACTGTCTAGACATGCTGAGGGGTGTGTCTGTGTAAAGGCAGTTTTGATACGGCTTGCTCAACGTTGCCCGTCGGTTAGCTCATTTGCGTGGTGCGCAGCTCTGCGCAAACGGGGTACACTGGTTTAAGCCTCATTTGGCTATAGGCACGCATATTACGCTCAGCTCAGTTAGGGGCACATAGATTTAGTATGTTAGACCACTGCTCAGCTACGGGCACTCATTTTGCACCAGTTAAACCACTGCTCATCTACGGGCACATGCACTCACTCTGTTAAACTGTAGCTCAGCTATGAGCACATCTGGCATTTTTTCTTCTTTTGTTACCTCACATGTCTTCAATATAAATGGGCTATTTCATTACATTTTACATAAATTGTGGTTTTATGTGTACATATTTGTGAGGGACTTGTTTCCTGCTTATTTTGAAAAAAAAATTGGTGTTGTGGGGGCTTGAACCATGAATGCCTGCTCTTCAGCCAACATCTCTACTGCTATGCTATTGCTTCCTGGCTTATTTTGCATATTTAGTTCTTATATGCTTTCCCACTGACTGCTAACTGTAGCTGCGCTACGGGCACGCCCGCGCAAACGAGCGCACTCACGGTTAAACATCTTTACAATTTAAAAAAAATATATAACATGTTCATTTATATATATTTTATGTTCATAGTCTGTGGGGGCATGTGTTGTGTTGTGTTTATTCACATTTCCGTGGACTCTGTTGTGGGTGTTTACTTTGGGCACTTTTACACTTCTGGGGGCGTGTCCGCTTGCAGGGCTCATCCTACGGACACGCCCCCTACTGTCTTACACGGACCATGTTAGACTTAGGTGTGATTCAGCATGCTCTCATGAATATGCAAAGCATGCTGACATCACTCCGTTTAACTGCAGCCTCCGTGTAAGAGTTATAACTCTTACACGGAGGCTTCGTGAATCCTTGCCAATATGTTTTAAACATATTAGAGGTTAAGCTTATATATCAATTGAACACCAGATAATTTTACGAAAGCACTGATATTGGGTATTTGATAGAGGAAAATATTAATTACTATTGTTTTATTGTCCTATTGTTCTCCCAGTCTCAATTATTATTTATATATTCAACTTATAAGGATATTTAGAAGTCAGAAATGAACAATTTTACACAATTATATATATTTATACATATTCTATGTTATATTCACTATTTATTTATTTTTTGCATCATGCACATATATTATATTTACATATTTACACATTTACATACAACTACCTACACATCTATTAGAGTTTAAGTTATATCTTTTTTTATAAATTGAAAGAAGTATGAAATAGAAAAGTTACAAGGTCTTGGTGGTAGAAACATGTTAATACCTTAATTTTACAATACATTTTCATTTTAACATATTTTTATTTTAACATATTTTTATTATAACATATTAATATTTTAACATGTTAATACATTTTAACAGCAATTAATTAAACAACTAAAGTATTTAAAAAAATAGTATTGTTTACAACATTTTAATTTGTATATATTTGTATATTTTAATGGCATTATTAAGAACATTATACGTAAAAATTTGGTCTATGTAACTTTAAGGAATGATGAATAGTTTGGTGACACAAAAGTTATTTAAACAGTGGAACAGTTATATGTTGCAGTTCTGATGAAGACCAGCTGATTTGGTTGAAAGCGCTTAACTCTGTTACAGCTTTTTGTTTTCTGTTTGTGGATTCAGTTTGTCATATCAGTCCGTATTTTTGTTACAATAAACCTTGGCTATACAGCTTGTTGGCAGTCGTGGGCACTTATTGGTGGAAACCGGAGTACATTTGGAAGTAGGGTGGTTACATTTTTTATTCTGAATTGTTAAAGTAAATCATCTTATGTTTATATTGTGGTATAATCCTTGGAGAAGGTAGAATTCTGCTCAGTGCTAGGCTCATACCTACTAAGGAACTGGAAAACCTGAATAAAAAGCTAGCAATTTTGGATAAATTGAAAATCCTAGACCAAAAACTGCTTAAACTTAAAAAGCTACAACTAGAGGTAGCTTACTTTAGAGAATATTTATGACTGCATTTAGTACCAAAAGGCTTACGTGTATACCAATACCCGACTGGATAAGTAGCTGATTCAGTCTTACATCATGAATTACTGCAATTCTATGACAAACAAGGTTTGCAACTGCTCGAGCTTATGATTAAACATTACCTACTTTTTATACAGACTCTTTCAAAAGACATAACTGAACTTGACACTGCTATCAAAGCACATAATGACTTTTTTAGATATAAATATGAATACTCAAGGATTTTTACCAGCTTAGAACAGCACCTTGAGAAACTTAGGAATACCAAATGTAAAATCTCCAGCGTGACATAACAGCTTATGAAAATGGAACTGCGTATCCATGTCCACCACCTTCACAAACTTGGAATGTATTATATGCTAATACAAATAGTACAGCTGAGGTAAATTCCATTAATGTTAGTGAAGATAGACACATGTTGAGTAATCAAGGAGCAGGGCCGGTGTTAGCATTTTGGGGGCCCCCAGCAAGTGTCAAGTTGGGGGCCCCCTAGCACTTTCAAAGTATTGCCCTGTTGCTGCCACCCTCTAAGCAACTTTTTAGTTTGTGCTGCAGTAGTATACACAGAATGACTTGTAGCTTCAATGCTCATATTACAACAGGCCTATGTACCACACTGTGTTGGTCCATCTTACAAAGGGACATTCACAGTTACTGGCATTTAGTTGCAGCAATGATACATTACAATAACTCTATGTACAGCTCCCGTTAGGTGAAATTGCACCCTAGGCACTGCCTACTGTTACAGCACCCTCCCCTATACAAACACACACACACACACACACACACACACACACACACACACACACACACACACACACACACACACACACACACAGACACACACACACTTCAGTGCTCCCCTCTGTTTACACCCCCTATCTTGGGTTCCCCATGTCATGTACACTATTTTTTCTTCCTTTTCCCATATTTTGCCTTACACTTCTTACTTTTCAGCTTTTTCAAGAAGCCATAACTTTCTATGTGCTCTGAAGTGCATTTTATTTTATTTTTTATTTTTACACAACCTTTTCATCCGATGATGGCTTTTACAAAAATTATGATAAACGAAAGAAATTCAGTGTGGTTCAACTTTAGTTTTCCTTGCATGCTTTCAACAGACCATTCCTGACCAAGATTGAACAGTAATAACTATTTAGGAAATAATTCAATTAAGCTGATGCCCCCCAAAGCTATAGAGGTTATAGATTCTCTGGAATGCAGTTTAGAGCATTTTCCCAACAACAGTGGTCTAAACAAAACTCATGAGTAAGAAAAGAATTTCAGTCTTATTGTGTCCAAAGCTTAACATTCAAAGATGAAAAAATAGGAGCTCACAATAAACTAACAAGACAATTGCTGTGATGATACACAGGTCCTATACGGAATACAGCTTGCCTCTTTAACACCCTCCCAAAAAGATAGTCAATGTGTTTGCATTCCTCTGATGTTAGATTAGGACTCCTAGAAGATCTCAGTGAATGTTCTGTGATATATTGTATACCTTACTTTTGAAATGTAATGAGTCTGCATGTCCTCCCCGCGGTTGGATGGGCGTTCGAAAGACATGTGTAAATGGGCGTGCCTTCATTGAAGGTTGAACGTCGAGTTGGCACCTCGGCGTTCATCAAAATCTACTGTCAATCATTAGTGGACTGGCATTCCGCTGTGGTGACCACTAACTGGGAAAAGCCGAAAGACAACAACAACAACTTTTGAAATGTAATTACTCGTTAGCTACCTTTTTAAATGTTACTCAGAAAAATAATGTGTGTGTTCTGGTATTATTGGATGTAAGCACAACACATACACGCACACACATACATACACACACACACATATATATATATATATATATATATATATATATATATATATATATATATATATATCTATATATAAAATGAAAAAAAAAATGGCAAAACACTCAGACCATACAAAACTAATAAACTCAGAAAAAAATAAATGGTCTGGGCACACTGGAACAGGCTATAAACTATTTAATTTTTAAAACAAAACAAAATACAAGCTCTTTCACTCTGCTGTAGTGCTGGACTTTTTCAAGTAAATGAAACAAACCATTACATCAGTATATAAACTCTTTCCTATAAAAAAAGGCGCCAAATTTTCTTAAAAAAATATGCCTTCTTCCTTTACACAACGTCCTTTAGTTAAAATCCATAAAATAAAGGATTAAAAAGTGTGTATAATATAATTAATGGACACATAGAATAACATACATTGTCCTATTGTATATTAATAGAAAGTGTAAAACCATCACCAAAATTCATTATTATTACACCAGAGTAAATATGTACACATTTAAATCTTGTTTTTGTATTCTCTACACTTAGACTCCTAATTTTTTAATTTTTTGATTAAATGTAGTTTAATTGATATGTGGTCATTAAGTCCTGGGGGGTTAGTTGCATTCCATTTAATTTGCCAACACGTTTCTCTGCAACACAACCAGCTTTCCCAGTCCCCCCTCCCAGGGTCAACCAATACTTGTTCCAAAATTCCAAACATAAACCCTCTATGGGTGGTTTCTGTGTGTAGGTGTTTATATAATGCGTTGTTCAGGTTTTTCTTTTTTATATTGTAGGTGTGTTCATATATTCTTTTATTTAGGGTCCTTTCAGATTTTCCTACATAAAAACAAGGGCAGTCCCTACATATAGCTAGATCGACTACGCCCCTGGTTTGACAATTACCCTTTCTGAATGTAGCCTGACTATTCATATTGTTTTCCAGCACTACTTGTTCCTTGTCTATAATATACCTACAATATGCACACCTACCACTTTTTGTTTTGTCCCAATTATGATCTGTTTTTCCACAACATTATTGTTATTTCTCTCAAATATTTTCTTTAAATTAATCCGTGTTTTGTATACATATCGAGGTACCTTACCTATCCCATCCACCATCTCAACATTTTCCAGTTTGACTATACTAATTTTTTTAAACTCCCTTGAGAAATTACTATACTGGATAACCAAAGCCCTTCCGTAATTGTTTTTTACTTCATTGTTGGTTGTAGATTTATATGATTTATATTGGGTGTTACCCAGTAGGGGTAAATATTTTGTCCCCCATCCCTTAATAATTTCCATTGCTGTCTCTACTATTAAATTGTTTGGATATCCTCTACCCTTAAACAATTCTGAAATTAAATCAACCTCAGAAAGAGGTAATTTTTTTCCGAGGTAATTCTGACCGCCCTGACCATCTGACCCTTTACTATACTCCTTTTCTGCTTCCAGGGGTGTGCACTCATGTATGGAAGGTAAGAATTACTAAATCTGTCCTTTCAATGTATTTTAGATTTCAAATTTCCTTCATATTTTTTTATTTCAACATCCAAATAGTCGATTTTGTTAAGGTCTACTTTGTACGTGAACTTCAAAAAATTAGTAGTGGAATTTAAGTATACTATGAACGGACCTATATTTTCCTCCAGCCCTTCCCAGATGATAAAAATATCATCCAAAAAACACTTGTATAATTTGATGTATTTCCTGTACATAGATCCAAAAATGTATCTAGTTTCCCACTTGAGGAGGACCAAATTGTCGTATATGGGGGTACAAGCTGCCCATAGTAACGCTTCTAATTTGTTTAAAGGTCTCCCCCTCAAAGTAGATGAAGTTGTTCTCCAATACTACCCTCATTAATTCCACTAGTACATCTACATCTATCCTAAATGTGGAATTTCTCTCACTTAACAAATCCAAAAAAATGTCAAGACCTTCTTCCACTGGTATACAAGAAAAAAGGTTCACCACATCAATGGTCAAAAAACATGTTTGCCCTTCATATGTCACTGGTGTTAAGCTGCTCAAAAAATCATATTAATCTTCCAATAGATGTTTGTATACTTTTGTTAAATGTTTTAAAGAGTAGTCTAAAAAAGTAGCTATAGGGTATGTTTTTTGATTCTACACCTTAAACTATAGGCCTGTAGGGAGGGTCTGTAGTGCTTTTATGAATTTTGGGGATGCCAAAAAAGGAAGCAATCCTAGGTTTTTTGTTCTGCAGTATCCCCCTACCTTTCGATCCAATCTTTCTTCCAAAATTAATTCTTCAATTAACAGATCTATTTTCCTGTAAGAAATATTTATTTCATTAATAGATACTGGCACATATGTAGTACTATCATGTAACATTTCTAAGATTTTACTTGAATAGTCTAGTGCATCCACTAAGACTATTCCTCCCCCTTTATCTGGTTTCCTAATTCGAATGGCACTGTCCCTACATAACTCATCCAATACTTTTTTTCTTTAGGGGTTAAATTAGGTGTGTATCCACATGTTTTCTTACTATTTTTGTCCATATTAAATGAGTATATATCAAGTACATGCTGCCTCAAAAATCAAAAACTTGTAAGCAGGATGTAAAGGTGGGTTGTAAATGCTTGCTTGTCTAAAACTGGCTTCCCCATCTTTGTGTTTTTGCTCAAATAGCAAGGCAAAATTAATCTTTCTAACAAAATTTTTCAGTTCTATTATAGCATCACATACATCAAAACTCCTAAATGGGACAAATTTAAAACCTTTTGCAAACAGTTGAAAATGTTCAGGTTTAATTTTTGTTCCACCAAGGTTAAAAATCTTAAACTCATTATAGGATAAAGTCACACCATCCTCACCAGTTGTTATACCTTCATTTTCCTTCTGTTTTTTCCTTGGTTCCTTCCTTTCCCCTTTCCCGTGAAAAAATCCTGTTCATTTACTTCTTCGTCATCCCCTTCCCCTGAGTGGGTTATAAAGTCTAGACCTGTTTTGGGGTCCATAGGGTTTGGGGTCCTTACCTCCAAACCAGTTCTATTAACATTACTACCCTCCAGGGGGTCATGTGCACAATTGTCCTCACCTAAAACTTCATTTACCAAACCACCATTGAAATTACTGTACATACCTCTTAACTCATCCACATTTACATGTTCATTAATATTACTAATTCTATTTAATCTACCCTTAAATATATACGCTTTGTTGTCCCTAAACTGTTTTAAATCTCTAATCAACTTCGTTTGCTTACGTTGACAAATTTCTTCACATTTCCTATCTACTCTTATGAAGCAATAGTCATATACATCATTATAAAATTTAAACAGTAAATCTTGTTTAATAGCTTGATTTAACTTTTATGCGTCTTTCAAAAAATATTCTACCTTCTGTTTGGAATATTTTAACATCAAAGTCAACATTTTAAAACCACATTCATCAAATTTTTCATTAAACGCTTTTACCATATCATTGTCATATGAAAAACCTTCCGGGTATTTACATACCCTCAAACCCTGTGGTACTACACGTTTGTTCAAACATTCCTCCAGATACATAATGTCCCAAGTTCACACTTTTAATTTTAAAAAGTTTATGTTCTAAATCTCTGATTCCCTCCTTTAAAGAGCCCATAGGTGCTGCTGGCTTATGAATTTTTGTACCATAATTTGATTCACTGTTCTCCAGGAATAAGTCTTTTTTACCTTTAAATGAATGGACTCATTCACTTAAATTATAACTGTTAGATGTTGTTCTTTTGTCTACATGGGCTACATTGCCAGAAAAAATAGGAGTTGTGTCAGTATCTGTATTAAAATTCCATTCCTGTGTTGGTTGGACACGTTGACCCTTCCGTTCACCTCCTCGTCGTGGGGAAGTGCGTTAGTCATTTTATTTAGTTCTCCATTGGACGAAACAGAGACTTCTCTCCTTGTTTCAGCACCTTCGTTACTCATACCAGAAAATAAAGATTGGCTCCAACTCCCGTCCTGTGTAAACGAAGTAAACTCACAAAGTGAACGGTCTCTCGCAACACGCCCACTTCCTTCCTTACCACCGATAGCCTGATTGGCTGTTGTTATACATGCCTGCCCACCGGGAAGTGTCTGTCCAGACTGAGTAAATAACTCAATTAAACAAGTTATGTCCTTCTTTAAGCTACGCATCTCATTGTTTAAATTAGCGATGATAAATCATGCCTACCATGTTTTAGTAAGTGTGGCAGTGTTATGCATGTGTGGTAGGCATGATTAGCGAAATGTAAACCTCTTACCTGTTAAATGTCCGTGTTTGCGGTTTCGATTATTTCATGTGTCGGTGGAGTGAATGTCGATCTTCCGACTTGTCGATGTACTGACATGAACCCATATGTATATATATATATATATATATATATATATATATATATATATAGAGAGAGAGAGAGAGAGACAGACAGATAGATACACACACAGACATAGACAGATAGATACACACAACCACACACACACACACACACACACACACACACACACACACACACACACACACACACACACACACACACACACACAGTCATAAGCCACAGCAATGCTAGTTTTGTATTTATTTCAGGAAATGGCAATACACTGTCCAACACTGGAACTGCCACACCAGATCAGTGACTGCTGTTTAGCTGTCATCAAACAGCAGCAGGTTGTCACTTTTATTTACCTCATTGAGGAATAATTCATACCTGTCACTGTCCTGATGTCAGAGATCATCCCTGATTTTGCCTCATAATTTTGCTCTGTCCTTCATAAAAGGTTGATCTAATGCTAAATCATTCAGGATTACAGACAGCCAGTAAATTCAGACAATTATACATATTATTGTCCAGAAATGCATGTTGATGCAAAATGTTTTATTCTATTAACCTTTTTTAAGGGAATTGGAGTAATACTTAAAACATGTTCTGATTTTTGAGCCCTTTATTCTGCTATTATTTTTGGCATTGTGCAGAATTCTTCAGCAAAGAACTTGAATGCTATAGCATCTTGTGTTCTGCCAGTATTTATAAAAATCCCTGAAAGAAAAAAAAACATCCTTGAAGATCAGAAGCTCTTCTTAAAATCCAAAGTTTGCACTGAGATTAGTCACTCTGGGCTGCTGACCTCTCTAGTTTCGTAGCTTCCTCATGTTCATTATGAAGTTTATCTTAAAAGGGTCCTATCACAGCCCTGTTGAGGTAAAAGAAAATAATCAGGTAATTAGTACATTTTTATCCCCACTTTTACACAACCAACAGCAGCTTTTGTGGGGCCTCCAAACAGTCAAGGATGATTAAGGGGGGGCCATGCAGCCAGGGGTACTGCAGGTACCTGAAGCTGACTGTGTTGTTAATTTTAGTGGTGATAATGTCAACCAGCAGGGTTTAACTAAGTCAGTGGTAAAATATTTAAAGGAATTGTCAAGCCTGTTACTTGATACAACACTGTTAGTACAACCAGAATATCTTTGAATTTTAAAGGAGATATACATAACAGTTATTTTTACCCACCTGGTTTAGTAAGTATACAGGATTGCTGGACTAGCTTTTGTTGATTTGACTGACATGTTACAAAAATATCAGTTTAAGATAACTTGTGGTTGGGGCCTTCAAGAACAGGGGCCCCCCAGCGACCGCAGAGTTCACTGGTGCCTAAAGCCGGCTATGTCAAGGAGTGTGTAACAACAACAGAGACAGTACTAGCCCACTAAGGCAGAGTGAGTGGATCCACAATATGACTAATACAGTTAATAATGTAACTATTAACCTAGAAGTTAATAATTGGCACAACAAACAAAATTTTCATTCGGGGAACCTGTCAGGAGCCATACCAAAACAAAAACGATTCCAGAAAACAAGGAAGAAACAGCAGAACAATCAACACAGGCGCTAGCACTGGATGATTATATGAATCTGACTATTTTAACTAACTCTTCTGGAGGCTTTAAAATATTTAACTATTCATCAGTGGAGATAGAGCCAATATTGTTCGACACTAAAGGTTACACCTTTGTTCCAACCCAAAATCTGAATGTTGCTAGAATTATCATGGATTTAAAACTGTCAGAAAACTCATTTTATCTGTATTGCTGGGTAACACCTGCATAGAACAAAACTTGTTTTAGGTTCCTAGTACCGATAATCCACCATTAAACCAACTTTGTCATTATTTGATAATATTTGTGAACTAGACTTAAGGTTCTTGGCTAATAATAATAACACTAACAGTTATAAACATGATTACTCTCTTCACCAAACACTGAATAATAATGTTAGTGTAGAAGAATGACAAGCCCTCAACTTGCTGAAGTTAGCTAACGTGAGGATAACTAGTGGTGGGTTACGTATTATGGACTGGATTGATTATGTGTCCGTAATGAAATCTCTCTTGGAAAGCCAGGCCTATATTAGAGTCTCACTTAATGAGATGAACTTAGCTTATAATCATATTAAAGGGTATTTAAATGACCTCTTCATTGAGGCCCAAATAGACCTTGATTTGCTTAATTATATGACTATGCCTTCCCCTAGAATTCCAATTATGTTCAAAATTCCCAAAGTCCACAAAGATTTGACTAACTTACCGATGAGACCCCTAATTGATGCATGAGACTCTATCACCTATCCTTGTGCAAAAGTAGTCGAAATAATTTTACTTAAAATCTGAACAACAGATTTATAAAGTCTCTTGGTCCTCCTTCTTAGAAAAAATCAATAATCTTGAATTTAATGAAGACCAAAACTTTTTGACGATTGATGTCAAGGATCTCTATTCTTCCATACCACACCAAGAAGAGGTTGAGTGGGTTAGTTTTATGTTAAAATGGAGAGGAGCCCAACACTTTGCAATTTACTTAGAATAACTTCTAGGAATAATTTTAACTAATAATTATTTCCTTTTTGACAATGATCACTATCTTCAAAAAAAAGGTGTAGCTATGGGCTCCCCCTGTGTAGCTAGCCTGGCAAATTTTGTTATGGCTTATTGGGAGAATGAGTACATCTTTAAATGACCAGAATTAATGGATAGGATTGTCTTTTACACTAGATACCTGGAAGATATCTTTATCCTGTACAAAGGGGACTTAACACAAGCTATGCATTTGTCAATGAGCTTAATAACACCACTGACTTTCTTAGGTTTACATTTAACTTTAATGAAACACAGATCAATTATTTAGACATCAAGCTTAGTAAAGACATTATTAATAGTAGAATCTTGTCCAAAATACATAGGAAAAACACTTATTCAAACTCTTTTTTGCAATTTTCTAGCTGCCACCCTTACCACCAAAAACGTTCGGTGGTTAAGGGGCAGTTGGTTCGAGCAGCTAGTATTGTTACATTAGATGATGATTTTCACCTTGAATGCGAAAATCTTAGTAACATGTTTCTAAAACATTACCCTAAGAGTTTAGTAGAATCTTTGGTGGAAGAAGTGAAACTTAAAAGGCTGAATGGTATATATATGCCTATTTTGAGCTTGCAAAAACTGCAAAGCAATAATGTTCTGGTTTATCTTCATAGTGACAGTGTACCCTCTTAAGCCTCTTCTCAATTAATTTACACTGGAGAAATTCAGGAAACCACTGAATATAATACTAGTCTAGTGACCACTTATAACACCAACAGTTTCGATGTGTCACACATTATATATAAAAACTGGGATTTATTACGTGGAGACACCTTTCTCATAAACAAAGTAGGTATGTTTCCAAGAATAGTTTATAGAAGAGGAAGTAACCTCAAAAACCTTTTAGAAAGTAAGAGTACAACTACACATAAATATGCAGTCACGACTAAATGTGGAATGTGTAAATATTGTAAATATATAGAAATGAGGAAAAATGTTGTAGTGAGAGATAGAACTTATTCCTTGAGAAACAAGTTCACTTGTAACTCAAAGTTTGTTGTCTATTTAGCCAAGTGTCAAAATTGTTTGGCTTTTTATATAGGCAAAACAGAGCGCCATCTCCGCAAACGCATTTATGAACACTTGTATGCAATAAACAGACTTATGGCAGATAATGCCCTTGCTAAACATACATCACTGTCAGGAGGGCACATTTTTAAATTTATTGTCATAGATCAAATTGATATAGATAGTAGAGGTGGCCCAGTCTCAGCAAGACTGGAAGAATTAGAATTATACTGGCAATTATTACTAAATGCTCATCATTACCCTGGCTTAAATGATATGTGTAGCATCACTTGTCTTTTAAAATTGAAAAGCTTAAAAAGATAGCCATAATATTTTCAACAGACTACATAATTTCTGTGTTAAATATTGTATATACTTTTGATTTTTTATTTTTATGTTAGGAGTTCACTTTTAAAAGTGTAGCAGCAGTTACAGGCTGGTATAACTTTAAGTGAGTTTTTAGTGAATTTTATTGAATGGAGCTTTGAGCCATTTGATTGGTCTATTTATGAGCACATGAACATTTGTATTTGTTATTTAAAACATTTGAACCTGTGTGATTTTATCTGAAGAAGTTTGTTTATAGAAACAAATGAAAAGCGCTTCAATAAACTACTTTTGGCGACTACTTTATCTTGAGTCGCTAGGCTCATACCTGCCTGTGGCTCAAAATCTGAAAGCTCTATAATGTCTGTCTTCATATATTCTAGAGAGGCACATCTCTGGCCATTAATGCCCACATGGACTATGGCAGAGTCATACTGGTATTTGTGGTTGAATGTCCTGACTGACATTGATCCAGTATACAACTGACCATGACTGTCTCCTTGCTGAGTCTGGTTAGTGGGGCCTCTGTGTGTCTTATAATAGAGACTCCAGTGACCAATATATTGCATTGTATAGTAGTCTGCCTTATGAGTTATAGGTTGACATACTGTGATATGTTCACAAAGCAAACCAAAGTGGTACACCAGGCAGTTGAAATAATCCACAAAGCAGTATTCACTTCACTTCACGGTTTAATACGAAAAACAGAGTAAGCGCTTTCACGTTAGACAGTAACGCTTCATCAGACTTCAAAAACTCAAGACAATACATCACATATAAATACCCTTAATAATCAACCAATTAAATAATCAAATAATTAACATTTAAAGAACTATTTCTAAAAAGCTTATTACTAATGCCTTAAATAACAAGTTTCCTGTTATAAATTATTCTAATAGGCTGTGTTCCAAATATTTCTAAGTAAAAGCAAATAAAATATGCATATCTATTATGGGACAGAAGATTGGCGTAATGATAATATATAAACTTAATCATAGGCCATTCAAAGAGTCTATTTTACTAGATATATATAAATTATATATGTATAGATTATATAAAATTATATAAAATTATTAAAAACTAGTATGAAATGTTGCATGGGATAATACACTGACTTTAGAGTCTATTTTACATCTTATAAAAAATGATCCTAACCCAATTTATGCACTGATTCTTGATGCATCAAATGCTTTTGATAGAGTCTGTTGGAACTTTCTTTTTCAAACTATGGCATGTTTCAATTTTCCTTTATCCTTTATAAACTTCTTGAAAACTTTATACAAAGATATGTTTACCAGACTCTATGTTAATGGTTATACGTCCTCCCCTATAAAGATTACTAAAGGCACGAGACAAGGTTGTCCTCTATCCCCTTTTCTTTTTAATATTTATTTAGAACCGTTACTGTTGTTTATTACTCAAAACACATTTCATAAAGTACCTATGATTCTAAATACTAAAATTCATTTTTCTGCCTTTGCTGATGACTTAGTATTATACTTTCAAACTCCATTATCTGACCTTAACAAAATAACAAATTCTATTGAACGTTTCTCTTATGTTTCGAATTATCTTGTTAATCCTTCAAAAACTCATATCTTTCCTTTAAACCATATGGTTCATAAATTGTACTTCTTTTCAGATCAACAAATCCAGATTACTTTTGGTATGAAATATTTGGGAATAAATTTGGATCACAATAATCATTCTTCTTTTCAAAACAACTTAAATAAAGTCTGGAGCTCAATAGTTTCTGACATAACTAGATGGGAACACCTAAATTTATCTCTTTTATCAAAGGCTGCTATGATTAAAATGAACATCTTACCAAAATTTTTGTATCAATTCAATTCTTCTGATCAGATAATTCCTAGGTCTTTTTTCGAAAAAGTAAATAAAAAGTTAGCTAAATTTTTATGGTTTCCCAAATCGGTTAGAATTTCTTATTCTAGATTATCTACTTCTAAGGACAAAGGTGGTCTGGGATTACCAAATTTCTATCTTTACTATTTAATTGTTTCATCAAACAAGCTTTTAATCATATCTAATTTTAAAAATAGTAAAGGCTTTTATAATCCCTTATGGGTTAAGATTTGGTATAATTACATTATATCTAATAACATAAACCCAGAGGCTATTCCTTTTATTTCTTTAGATACAAGGATTACTAGTAAACTTTCTGTATTTCTTAAAAGATTAAAGCTTTTCAAGCTTTACTAAAACTATGTGATCTAGATAAGTATTCTCACCTCTTTCAACCACTTCATCTAAATCCTAATATAACATTAGATAACACTCCATTTAACCTATCTAATTATCCTTTAATAAAAACTTGAAAGTCTGGGATATCCTGAAGTATATTGATTTGTCCCTAATAGATTGGCGAAAAATTTTGAATGTAAATTGGAATTATTCTTCTATTCTTCGTCAATTAAGAGAAGTAATAATGGCTAAGTATGATCCCATAGAACCCATAGAACTTGATTTAAATAATCTTAATACGATAATTAATTCACTATCTTCATCAGATAAAATGTTATCAAAATCTTATAAACTTATAAAGAATCTAGTGATAGATCAAAACTGTCTCTTTTCAAATATCTGGTTAAATTATAATTCACAAATAACTGAAAATCAAAAACTCTTGGCAACTAGATATACTAGGGAGTTTACTCCATTTAAGAAATTGGGTTACACACAATTAATGATAAACAATGATGCTTATTACACACCATATAAACTAAATAAATTTGATCCCAATAAATCCCCTTCATGCACATGTTGTTCCTACCCCAAGCTGACCTTTTACATATTCTTTGGTATTGTCATTTTTCCCATAAATTATGGACCTCTTTGAAAGTAAGACTTCAGAGAATGGGATACCATAAATCAACGCTATCCTGGGAAATTGCTATTCTTCATATACCAATTATTCCTCTCTCAAAACAGGATACTCATGTAATTATTTTTATTTGCTCTTTAATAAAACTATACATAACTCAAAATTGGCTCGATCGTACCAAACTAAGCTGGGATACTTTCCAAAAAATGGCTTACTTATATATTGATGCTCAGAAAAACTTGGTTAAGAGTCCCAAAAAAATGGCTTTTAAAAATTTAGTATTAGAGAAGGTTTTAATTATTATTAATAATTAATTGTTTTTAAACTTTTTCTGGTCTTGATGTTTGATGTAATTTCTATATCCACAAATGAAATCTATCAATTTATGGTATTTTTTTTTTTTTTTTCAAGTTATCATTTATTTTCTGGTTACCTATTGTATATAATGTATATATTTTGTGTTATTATTATTATCTTTCTTTCTTTCTTTCCAATTCCCTATAAGAGTTGTAATTTGTTTTAATCAAAGTTATTTATATGTATTCAACTCCTAAGTGTATTGTGTATAAATCAATAAAAAGTTTTTTGACAAAAAAAAAGTATGAAATGCATATGAAAAATAAAAATAAATACATATAATATATATATATATATATATATATATATATATATATATATATATATATATATATATTTTATTTAAATATAATAATAACAAACATGTAATTAACATATACAAATGATATTTAAAAATATATCTGCAACTAAACCTAATGGCTATATGGGCGACCTGAAAGAAAAGGTTTGAGTGACACTTTATCATTTAAGCCAAAACCTTGCGAAGCTTGTAACCTAATGATCCACTTATTCTCCATTTCTTCCATCCGATTTTTAATGTTCCCAAGTCTGCATGTTTTATGTATTAATTGGAGAACCCTGAAACTAAATCTATGATTAATTCCATGTTCCAATGTGTGTTTCGCAAGTGCATTCTTGTCATTTTCTTTATTAATTGCATAAAGATGTTCCCTGATTCTTTCACGTAGGCTTCTATTGGTCATACCTACATAAAAACATTTACAGATCTGACATTCAGCTAAATATATAAGGTCACGGGATCGACAATCTGCATAAAAGTCAAAATTGTATTTACGCCCCGTGGTCGGATGTATAAACAGATTCCCAACGGAAATATATGTACATTGATTACATGACCTACAAGGAAAAGTTCCTTTAAGCTGTGATGACTGAGTGACAATGTTTGATGTAGATTCATAACAAAGAAGTCTCTTCAAAGATTTCATATTTCTATAAGTGAAGCCCGGCCGTGTATCTATTAAATTTTTTATTTTCTCATCAGTCAGTAATATCTTCCAGTTGTTTTCAATGACTTGCCTTATCTGTGTGTTCCTGTTCGTATATGGAATAAATAATCTATTAGTATTATTCCTGTTATGATTCCCTTTCCTTTGTAAATTCCTAGTTGAACTTTGTTGTCTATGAAAATAAGGTAAAGCCTTATCCATCCTTTCCTTAGTACAATGTGTAAGAGCTTCGTTAATCTCAGTCTTGTTATAGCCCCTATTAATGAAGTTATCTTTTAATATGTTCTGTTGTAACTCATAATCTTCAGTCTTAGTTGTCAGCCTAGATACTCTGTATGCTTGGCTCCTAATGATATTCGGATAAATATGTCTAGGATGCATGCTATTGCGATGGAGCAAACTGTTTTTCCAGCAGCTTTTTCTATATAAAGCTGTGTTAATGCCTTCATGACTATTGTTAATGGTAACATCCAAAAACTCTATTTTATTGGTGGAATAAGTGTGTTCAAAGAACAAAAAGCTTGTGGTGCCATTAATATATGTTATAAGATCTTTCAATAAGTCCAACGTACCACCCCATACAAAAAAAACGTCATCTACAAATCTTCCATAATATTTTATATAATTAGAATAGTTGTTGTTATTTAATAGATATGTGTTATCCCAGTACGCCATAACAAGATTGGCGTACGAATTGGCACAGGGTGTGCCCATCGCAACACCCTTGCCTTGTAGATAATATGTTTCATCATAACATAACACATTATTTTCTAGGACAAGTTTAAGAATCAACATTAATTTTATAACATCATTATTACATAGTCCCTGTTCTAATAACAGTAATCTTACATATTCTATTCCAATATTATTTGGAATAGAAGTAAAAAGGGACCTAACATCTAAAGTAACTAGGTAATCTGTGATGAGAAAAGGTTTTATGATATTAGTTTCAGCTAAGTCTTCAAGAAAATGTGATGTGTCTCTTAATATATCCTTAATAGCATTAATAATAGGTTTAAACTGCTTGTCTAAATATATAGACATAGACTCAGTCAACCAGCCATTACTGGACACTATAGGTCTCAGTGGTGGATTTAACATATCTTTATGTATTTTCGGGAGACCCCTGAAAGTCGGAACCAGGGGTTTCTCAACTAAAAAATAGTTGTATAACTCAGTATCAATCACACCACTCAATAAGAGATCATATAAATTGTCATGCACCCTATTGATTAACTTATTAAGATCAATGTTATTAAGTTTGTTGTAAGTCATAACATCAGCTAATAGTGAATTAATTTTAGCAGAGTATTCACTTCTGTCCATAACAATAATAGCGCCACCTTTATCGGCTTGTCTAATTACTATGTCTGTATTATTCTGTAAATTCAATAATGCTGAATGCTCATCTCTGGTCATATTATAAAATTCACTTTTAACATTCCTATTTGCATATAAATCCATTAGATCTTTTTCACAGGCTCGTTCAAACAGATCTAAAACTGAATTATAAGGTGGTATAAAGGTAGATGGTTTTCTAAAAATATTAACAGTAGGCATATCACCATTATCATCTCCAAATAATAATTTCAAAGACAAATTCCTAGTAAAGAACTTGACATCTAAAATAACATCAGTCACATCAGTGTAACCCGAAGGTATAAAACTGAGCCCTTTGCTCAAAACACGTCTCACATTCATTTAATTGATACCTGGAGATGTTATAAATTAAATGTTCTTGGTTAGTTTCAGAGTTCTCCTTTGCTGTTCCATCATCTCCTCCGTGTTCTTCCTTTTCCTTGCTTGATAAGGAGACCAGGCTCTCCTTTCTTGCTGGTAGAAAGGAAGTGGAAACGCTAAAAAATCATCAAGTCCCAGCGAGGCAGCACCTCCTCCCTGTGGGGCTATGGCCGAAGAAAAAGGTAAAGTCTTATGATGTGAATTAGCAGCAACTACATTGTCTTGTTGTTCAGACAATGACTGGGATGAAATTGTTGTAATATCATCACTGTTTACCGCATGTATTAGTGCCTGAGTAACAAACTGTTTAGCAGGACGCTTAACAGTTTGTGAATAAGTAGTTTTCGGGCGTACTTGTTGTTGTATAGAGTTCCCAGACGTGATAGTCATTACGTCAGTCGCCGATGAATCATTGGAAGTTATAACTGTATTGATTGGCTGCTGAGGACAACTCCCCTTAGCGTTAGGAGCTGATTTCACATCTTGATTCCGCTTGGGGTTATTATTAAAAAATCTGTCCCTTGGCCAAGAAAAAATATTGCTATTAGAGAAATCAAGATAGTCACGTTCCAATTTTCTTTTTTTATCTTGTAGTGCTTTAAAGTCCAATGTGGATATCATATTGCGCAAATCATCATATATCACATTGAGCTGGGTCAAACTCAACATGCATTTCAGTTCTTGTTCAATGCTCTCAATTTCGGAGATCAAGGTCTTCTCTATCAATCCATACTGTTCAATTAATAGTTTAATATAACTAAAGCTAGTATCTAAGTTGAGTTTTTGCCACTTAGACAGCAGCTCAGGATACGTGCTGCCAAAAGTGGGCATCTTGAGTATACGTAAACCTCCAGGTACAAGACGAAAACTGAGGCAGGCTTCCATGTGTTGTTTCTGCCATTGGGTTGTTTTCAATTTCTGTATTTTACTTTCAAGTCTTCTGTTAACCAAAAGAACATCAATATCATGCTTAGTGCCAGTCCCTTTATCATTTATCAGGTCTTTAGATGTTAACTTTAGTAACGGATTAGTTAGCATTGTACACAGTCCATTTAAAGAATAGTTGTTATCCGGTGGCAAATCCACCGGTTCAGGAAACACTTCATCATTAACTTTATCTTCTGCCATGTCACAGTGGCGTTGTAAGAACAAATATGAGAGCAAAACCAAACTAGCCACTGAGTAAAGTACTCACTGAGTAAAACAGTCCTGTAATCACAAAGCAAACCAAAGTGGTACACCAGGCAGTTGAAATAATCCACAAAGCAGTATTCACTTCACTTCACGGTTTAATACGAAAAACAGAGTAAGCGCTTTCACGTTAGACAGTAACGCTTCATCAGACTTCAAAAACTCAAGGCAATACATCACATATAAATACCCTTAATAATCAACCAATTAAATAATCAAATAATTAACATTTAAAGAACCATTTCTAAAAAGCTTATTACTAATGCCTTAAATAACAAGTTTCCTGTTATAAATTATTCTAAAAGGCTGTGTTCCAAATATTTCTAAGTAAAAGCAAATAAAATATGCATATCTATTATGGGACAGAAGGTTGGCGTAATGATAATATATAAACTTAATCATAGGCCATTCAAAGAGTCTATTTTACTAGAGATATTTAAATTATATATGTATAGATTATATAAAATTATATAAAATTATTAAAAACTAGTATGAAATGTATATGAAAAATAAAAACAAATACATATAATATATATATATATATATATATATATATATATATATATATATATATTTTATTTAAATATAATAATAACAAACATGTAATTAACATATACAAATGATATGTAAAAATATATCTGCAACTAAACCTAATGGCTATATGGGCGACCTGAAAGAAAAGGTTTGAGTGACACTTTATCATTTAAGCCAAAACCTTGCGAAGCTTGTAACCTAATGATCCACTTATTCTCCATTTCTTCCGTCCGATTTTTAATGTTCCCAAGTCTGCATGTTTTATGTATTAATTGGAGAACCCTGAAACTAAATCTATGATTAATTCCATGTTCCAATGTGTGTTTCGCAAGTGCATTCTTGTAATTTTCTTTATTAATTGCATAAAGATGTTCCCTGATTCTTTCACGTAGGCTTCTATTGGTCATACCTACATAAAAACATTTACAGATCTGACATTCAGCTAAATATATAAGGTCACGGGATCGACAATCTGCATAAAAGTCAAAATTGTATTTACGCCCCGTGGTCGGATGTATAAACAGATTCCCAACGGAAATATATGTACATTGATTACATGACCTACAAGGAAAAGTTCCTTTACGCTGTGATGACTGAGTGACAATGTTTGCTGTAGATTAATAACAAAGAAGTCTCTTCAAAGATTTCATATTTCTATAAGTGAAGCCCGGCCGTGTATCTATTAAATTTTTTATTTTCTCATCAGTCAGTAATATCTTCCAGTTGTTTTCAATGACTTGCCTTATCTGTGTGTTCCTGTTCATATATGGAATAACTAATCTATTAGTATTATTCCTGTTATGATTCCCTTTCCTTTGTAAATTCCTAGTTGAACTTTGTTGTCTATGAAAATAAGGTAAAGCCTTATCCATCCTTTCCTTAGTACAATGTGTAAGAGCTTCGTTAATCTCAGTCTTGTTATAGCCCCTATTAATGAAGTTATCTTTTAATATGTTCTGTTGTAACTCATAATCTTCAGTCTTAGCTGTCAGCCTAGATACTCTGTATGCTTGGCTCCTAATGATATTCGGATAAATATGTCTAGGATGCATGCTATTGCGATGGAGCAAACTGTTTTTCCAGCAGCTTTTTCTATATAAAGCTGTGTTAATGCCTTCATGACTATTGTTAATGGTAACATCCAAAACTCTATTTTATTGGTGGAATAAGTGTGATCAAAGAACAAAAAGCTTGTGGTACCATTAATATATGTTATAAGATCTTTCAATAAGTCCAATGTACCACCCCATACAAAAAAAAAAGTCATCTACAAATCTTCCATAATATTTTATATAATTAGAATAGTTGTTGTTATTTAATAGATATGTGTTCTCCCAGTACGCCATAACAAGATTGGCGTACGAATTGGCACAGGGTGTGCCCATCGCAACACCCTTGCCTTGTAGATAATATGTTTCATCATAACATAACACATTATTTTCTAGGACAAGTTCAAGAATCAACATTAATTTTATAACATCATTATTACATAGTCCCTGTTCTAATAACAGTAATCTTACATATTCTATTCCAATATTATTTGGAATAGAAGTAAAAAGGGACCTAACATCTAAAGTAACTAGGTAATCTGTGATGAGAAAAGGTTTTATGATATTAGTTTCAGCTAAGTCTTCAAGAAAATGTGATGTGTCTCTTAATATATGCTTAATAGCATTAATAATAGGTTTAAACTGCTTTTCTAAATATATAGACATAGACTCAGTCAACCAGCCATTACTGGACACTATAGGTCTCAGTGGTGGATTTAACATATCTTTATGTATTTTCGGGAGACCCCTGAAAGTCGGAACCAGGGGTTTCTCAACTAAAAAATAGTTGTATAACTCAATATCAATCACACCACTCAATAAGAGATCATATAAATTGTCATGCACCCTATTGATTAACTTATTAAGATCAATGTTATTAAGTTTGTTGTAAGTCATAACATCAGCTAATAGTGAATTAATTTTAGCAGAGTATTCACTTCTGTCCATAACAATAATAGCGCTACCTTTATAGGCTTGTCTAATTACTTTGTCTTTATTATTCTGTAAACTCAATAATGCTGAATGCTCATCTCTGGTCATATTATAAAATTCACTTTTAACATTCCTATTTGCATATAAATCCATTAGATCTTTTTCACAGGCTCGTTCAAACAGATCTAAAACTGAATTATAAGGTGGTATAAAGGTAGATGGTTTTCTAAAAATATTAACAGTAGGCATATCACCATTATCATCTCCAAATAATAATTTCAAAGACAAATTCCTAGTAAAGAACTTGACATCTAAAATAACATCAGTCACGTCAGTGTAACCCGAAGGTATAAAACTGAGCCCTTTGCTCAAAACACATGTCTCACATTCATTTAATTGATACCTGGAGATGTTATAAATTAAATGTTCTTGGTTAGTTTCAGAGTTCTCCTTTGCTGTTCCATCGTCTCCTCCATGTTCTTCCTTTTCCTTGCTTGATAAGGAGACCAGGCTCTCCTTTCTTGCTGGTTGAAAGGAAGTGGAAATGCTAAAAAATCATCAAGTCCCAGCGAGGCAGCACCTCCTCCCTGTGGGGCTATGGCCGAAGAAAAAGGTAAAGTCTTATGATGTGAATTAGCAGCAACTACATTGTCTTGTTGTTCAGACAATGACTGGGATGAAATTGTTGTAATATCATCACTGTTTACCGCATGTATTAGTGCCTGAGTAACAAACTGTTTAGCAGGACGCTTAACAGTTTGTGAATAAGTAGTTTTCGGGTGTACTTGTTGTTGTATAGAGTTCCCAGACGTGATAGTCATTACGTCAGTCACCGATGAATCATTGGAAGTTATAACTGTATTGATTGGCTGCTGAGGACAACTCCCCTTAGCGTTAGGAGCTGATTTGACGTCTTGATTCCGCTTGGGGTTATTATTAAAAAATCTGTCCCTTGGCCAAGAAAAAATATTGCTATTAGAGAAATCAAGATAGTCACGTTCCAGTTTTCTTTTTTTATCTTGTAGTGCTTTAAAGTCCAATGTGGATATCATATTGCGCAAATCATCATATATCACATTGAGCTGGGTCAAACTCAACATGCATTTCAGTTCTTGTTCAATGCTCTCAATTTCGGAGATCAAGGTCTTCTCTATCAATCCATACTGTTCAATTAATAGTTTAATATAACTAAAGCTAGTATCTAAGTTGAGTTTTTGCCACTTAGACAGCAGCTCAGGATACGTGCTGCTGAAAGTGGGCATCTTGAGTATACGTAAACCTCTAGGTACAAGACGAAAACTGAAGCAGGCTTCCATGTGTTGTTTCTGCCATTGGGTTGTTTTCAATTTCTGTATTTTACTTTCAAGTCTTCTGGTAACCAAAAGAACATCAATATCATGCTTAGTGCCAGTCCCTTTATCATTTATCAGGTCTTTAGATGTTAACTTTAGTAACGGATTAGTTAGCATTGTACACAGTCCATTTAAAGAATAGTTGTTATCCGGTGGCAAATCCACCGGTTCAGGAAACACTTCATTAACTTTATCTTCTGCCATGTCTCAGTGGCGTTGTAAGAACAAATATGAGAGCAAAAACAAACTAGCCACTGAGTAAAGTACTCACTGAGTAAAACAGTCCTGTAATCACAAAGCAAACCAAAGTGGTACACCAGGCAGTTGAAATAATCCACAAAGCAGTATTCACTTCACTGCACGGTTTAATACGAAAAACAGAGTAAGCGCTTTCACGTTAGACAGTAACGCTTCATCAGACTTCAAAAACTCAAGACAATACATCACATATAAATACCCTTAATAATCAACCAATTAAATAATCAAATAATTAACATTTAAAGAACCATTTCTAAAAAGCTTATTACTAATGCCTTAAATAACAAGTTTCCTGTTATAAATTATTCTAATAGGCTGTGTTCCAAATATTTCTAAGTAAAAGCAAATAAAATATGCATATCTATTATGGGACAGAAGGTTGGTGTAATGATAATATAGAAACTTAATCATAGGCCATTCAAAGAGTCTATTTTACTAGATATATATAAATTATATATGTATAGATTATATAAAATTATATAAAATTATTAAAAACTAGTATGAAATGTATATGAAAAATAAAAATAAATACATATAATATATATATATATATTTTATTTAAATATAATAATAACAAACATGTAATTAACATATACAAATGATATGGAAAAAATATATCTGCAACTAAACCTAATGGCTATATGGGCGACCTGAAAGAAAAGGTTTTAGTGACACTTTATCATTTAAGCCAAAACCTTGCGAAGCTTGTAGCCTAATGATCCACTTATTCTCCATTTCTTCCGTCCGATTTTTAATGTTCCCAAGTCTGCATGTTTTATGTATTAATTGGAGAACCCTGAAACTAAATCTTTGATTAATTCCATGTTCCAATGTGTGTTTCGCAAGTGCATTCTTGTCATTTTCTTTATTAATTGCATAAAGATGTTCCCTGATTTTTTCACGTAGGCTTCTATTGGTCATACCTACATAAAAACATTTACAGATCTGACATTCAGCTAAATATATAAGGTCACGGGATCGACAATCTGCATAAAAGTCAAAATTGTATTTACGCCTCGTGGTCGGATGTATAAACAGATTCCCAACGGAAATATATGTACATTGATTACATGACCTACAAGGAAAAGTTCCTTTACGCTGTGATGACTGAGTGACAATGTTTGATGTAGATTCATAACAAAGAAGTCTCTTCAAAGATTTCATATTTCTATAAGTGAAGCCCGGCCGTGTATCTATTAAATTTTTTATTTTCTCATCAGTCAGTAATATCTTCCAGTTGTTTTCAATGACTTGCCTTATCTGTGTGTTCCTGTTCATATATGGAATAACTAATCTATTAGTATTATTCCTGTTATGATTCCCTTTCCTTTGTAAATTCCTAGTTGAACTTTGTTGTCTATGAAAATAAGGTAAAGCCTTATCCATCCTTTCCTTAGTACAATGTGTAAGAGCTTCGTTAATCTCAGTCTTGTTATAGCCCCTATTAATGAAGTTATCTTTTAATATGTTCTGTTGTAACTCAAAATCTTCAGTCTTAGCTGTCAGCCTAGATACTCTGTATGCTTGGCTCCTAATGATATTCGGATAAATATGTCTAGGATGCATGCTATTGCGATGGAGCAAACTGTTTTTCCAGCAGCTTTTTCTATATAAAGCTGTGTTAATGCCTTCATGACTATTGTTAATGGTAACATCCAAAAACTCTATTTTATTGGTGGAATAAGTGTGTTCAAAGAACAAAAAGCTTGTGGTACCATTAATATATGTTATAAGATCTTTCAATAAGTCCAACGTACCACCCCATACAAAAAAAAAAGTCATCTACAAATCTTCCATAATATTTTATATAATTAGAATAGTTGTTGTTATTTAATAGATATGTGTTTTCCCAATACGCCATAACAAGATTGGCGTACGAATTGGCACAGGGTGTGCCCATCGCAACACCCTTGCCTTGTAGATAATATGTTTCATCATAACATAACACATTATTTTCTAGGACAAGTTCAAGAATCAACATTAATTTTATAACATCATTATTACATAGTCCCTGTTCTAATAACAGTAATCTTACATATTCTATTCCAATATTATTTGGAATAGAAGTAAAAAGGGACCTAACATCTAAAGTAACTAGGTAATCTGTGATGAGAAAAGGTTTTATGATATTAGTTTCAGCTAAGTCTTCAAGAAAATGTGATGTGTCTCTTAATATATGCTTAATAGCATTAATAATAGGTTTAAACTGCTTGTCTAAATATATAGACATAGACTCAGTCAACCAGCCATTACTGGACACTATAGGTCTCAGTGGTGGATTTAACATATCTTTATGTATTTTCGGGAGACCCCTGAAAGTCGGAACCAGGGGTTTCTCAACTAAAAAATAGTTGTATAACTCAGTATCAATCACACCACTCAATAAGAGATCATATAAATTGTCATGCACCCTATTGATTAACTTATTAAGATCAATGTTATTAAGTTTGTTGTAAGTCATAACATCAGCTAATAGTGTATTAATTTTAGCAGAGTATTCACTTCTGTCCATAACAATAATAGCGCCACCTTTATCGGCTTGTCTAATTACTATGTCTGTATTATTCTGTAAATTCAATAATGCTGAATGCTCATCTCTGGTCATATTATAAAATTCACTTTTAACATTCCTATTTGCATATAAATCCATTAGATCTTTTTCACAGGCTCGTTCAAACAGATCTAAAACTGAATTATAAGGTGGTATAAAGGTAGATGGTTTTCTAAAAATATTAACAGTAGGCATATCACCATTATCATCTCCAAATAATAATTTCAAAGACAAATTCCTAGTAAAGAACTGTGGACTGTGTACAATGCTAACTAATCCGTTACTAAAGTTAACATCTAAAGACCTGATAAATGATAAAGGGACTGGCACTAAGCATGATATTGATGTTCTTTTGTTTACCAGAAGACTTGAAAGTAAAATACAGAAATTGAAAACAACCCAATGGCAGAAACAACACATGGAGGCCTGCCTCAGTTTTCGTCTTGTACCTAAAGGTTTACGTATACTCAAGATGCCCACTTTCGGCAGCACGTATCCTGAGCTGCTGTCTAAGTGGCAAAAACTCAACTTAGATACTAGCTTTAGTTATATTAAACTATTAGTTGAACAGTATGGATTGATAGAGAAGACCTTGATCTCCGAAATTGAGAGCATTGAACAAGAACTGAAATGCATGTTGAGTTTGACCCAGCTCAATGTGATATATGATGATTTGCGCAATATGATATCCACATTGGACTTTAAAGCACTACAAGATAAAAAAAGAAAATTGGAACGTGACTATCTTGATTTCTCTAATAGCAATATTTTTTCTTGGCCAAGGGACAGATTTTTTAATAATAACCCCAAGCGGAATCAAGATGTGAAATCAGCTCCTAACGCTAAGGGGAGTTGTCCTCAGCAGCCAATCAATACAGTTATAACTTCCAATGATTCATCGGCGACTGACGTATTGACTATCATGTCTGGGAACTCTATGCAACAACAAGTACGCCCGAAAACTACTTATTTACAAACTGTTAAGCATCCTGCTAAACAGTTTGTTACTCAGGCACTAATACATGCGGTAAACAGTGATGATATTACAACAATTTCATCCCAGTCATTGTCTGAACAACAAGACAATGTAGTTGCTGCTAATTCACATCATAAGACTTTACCTTTTTCTTCGGCCATAGCCCCACAGGGAGGAGGTGCTGCCTCGCTGGGACTTGATGATTTTTTAGCGTTTCCACTTCCTTTCAACCAGCAAGAAAGGAGAGCCTGGTCTCCTTATCAAGCAAGGAAAAGGAAGAACATGGAGGAGACGATGGAACAGCAAAGGAGAACTCTGAAACTAACCAAGAACATTTAATTTATAACATCTCCAGGTATCAATTAAATGAATGTGAGACATGTGTTTTAAGCAAAGGGCTCAGTTTTATACCTTCGGGTTACACTGACGTGACTGATGTTATTTTAGATGTCAAGTTCTTTACTAGGAATTTGTCTTTGAAATTATTATTTGGAGATGATAATGGTGATATGCCTATTGTTAATATTTTTAGAAAACCATCTACCTTTATACCACCTTATAATTCAGTTTTAGATCTGTTTGAACGAGCCTGTGAAAAAGATCTAATGGATTTATATGCAAATAGGAATGTTAAAAGTGAATTTTATAATATGACCAGAGATGAGCATTCAGCATTATTGAATTTACAGAATAATACAGACATAGTAATTAGACAAGCCGATAAAGGTGGCGCTATTATTGTTATGGACAGAAGTGAATACTATGCTAAAATTAATACACTATTAGCTGATGTTATGACTTACAACAAACTTAATAACATTGATCTTAATAAGTTAATCAATAGGGTGCATGACAATTTATATGATCTCTTATTGAGTGGTGTGATTGATACTGAGTTATACAACTATTTTTTAGTTGAGAAACCCCTGGTTCCAACTTTCAGGGGTCTCCCGAAAATACATAAAGATATGTTAAATCCACCACTGAGACCTATAGTGTCCAGTAATGGCTGGTTGACTGAGTCTATGTCTATATATTTAGACAAGCAGTTTAAACCTATTATTAATGCTATTAAGCATATATTAAGAGACACATCACATTTTTTTGAAGACTTAGCTGAAACAAATATCATAAAACCTTTTCTCATCACAGATTACCTAGTTACTTTAGATGTTAGGTCCCTTTTTACTTCTATTCCAAATAATATTGGAATAGAATATGTAAGATTACTGTTATTAGAACAGGGACTATGTAATAATGATGTTATAAAATTAATGTTGATTCTTGAACTTGTCCTAGAAAATAATGTGTTATGTTATGATGAAACATATTATCTACAAGGCAAGGGTGTTGCGATGGGCACACCCTGTGCCAATTTGTACGCCAATCTTGTTATGGCGTATTGGGAGAACACATATCTATTAAATAACAACAACTATTCTAATTATATAAAATATTATGGAAGATTTGTAGATGACTTTTTTTTTTGTATGGGGTGGTACGTTGGACTTATTGAAAGATCTTATAACATATATTAATGGTACCACAAGCTTTTTGTTCTTTGAACACACTTATTCCACCAATAAAATAGAGTTTTTGGATGTTACCATTAACAATAGTCATGAAGGCATTAGCACAGCTTTATATAGAAAAAGCTGCTGGAAAAACAGTTTGCTCCATCGCAATAGCATGCATCCTAGACATATTTATCCGAATATCATTAGGAGCCAAGCATACAGAGTATCTAGGCTGACAGCTAAGACTGAAGATTTTGAGTTACAACAGAACATATTAAAAGATAACTTCATTAATAGGGGCTATAACAAGACTGAGATTAACGAAGCTCTTACACATTGTACTAAGGAAAGGATGGATAAGGCTTTACCTTATTTTCATAGACAACAAAGTTCAACTAGGAATTTACAAAGGAAAGGGAATCATAACAGGAATAATACTAATAGATTAGTTATTCCATATACGAACAGGAACACACAGATAAGGCAAGTCATTGAAAACAACTGGAAGATATTACTGACTGATGAGAAAATAAAAAATTTAATAGATACACGGCCGGGCTTCACTTATAGAAATATGAAATCTTTGAAGAGACTTCTTTGTTATGAATCTACATCAAACATTGTCACTCAGTCATCACAGCGTAAAGGAACTTTTCCTTGTAGGTCATGTAATCAATGTACATATATTTCCATTGGGAATCTGTTTATACATCCGACCACGGGGCATAAATACAATTTTGAATTTTATGCAGATTGTCAATCCCGTGACCTTATATATTTAGCTGAATGTCAGATCTGTAAATGTTTTTATGTAGGTATGACCAATAGAAGCCTACGTGAAAGAATCAGGGAACATCTTTATGCAATTAATAAAGAAAATGACAAGAATGCACTTGCGAAACACACATTGGAACATGGAATTAATCATAGATTTAGTTTCAGGGTTCTCCAATTAATACATAAAACATGCAGACTTGGGAACATTAAAAATCGGACGGAAGAAATGGAGAATAAGTGGATCATTAGGTTTACAAGCTTCGCAAGGTTTTGGCTTAAATGATAAAGTGTCACTAAAACCTTTTCTTTCAGGTCGCCCATATAGCCATTAGGTTTAGTTGCAGATATATTTTTTCCATATCATTTGTATATGTTAATTACATGTTTGTTATTATTATATTTAAATAAAAAAAAAATATATATATATATATATATATATATATATATATTATATGTATTTATTTTTATTTTTCATATACATTTCATACTAGTTTTTAATAATTTTATATAATTTTATATAATCTATACATATATAATTTATATATATCTAGTAAAATAGACTCTTTGAATGGCCTATGATTAAGTTTCTATATTATCATTACACCAACCTTCTGTCCCATAATAGATATGCATATTTTATTTGCTTTTACTTAGAAATATTTGGAACACAGCCTATTAGAATAATTTATAACAGGAAACTTGTTATTTAAGGCATTAGTAATAAGCTTTTTAGAAATGGTTCTTTAAATGTTAATTATTTGATTATTTAATTGGTTGATTATTAAGGGTATTTATATGTGATGTATTGTCTTGAGTTTTTGAAGTCTGATGAAGCGTTACTGTCTAACGTGAAAGCGCTTACTCTGTTTTTCGTATTAAACCGTGAAGTGAAGTGAATACTGCTTTGTGGATTATTTCAACTGCCTGGTGTACCACTTTGGTTTGCTTTGTGAATACAGGACTGTTTTACTCAGTGAGTACTTTACTCAGTGGCTAGTTTGTTTTTGCTCTCATACTGTGATATGTTGTTATATGTGTCCTGAGTAGGGTTGTCATTGTAGAATGTTTGGAAGGTTTCTAAGAACAACATCTTGGAGGCCTTTGAGGTTTGGGTAAACTGCAGTTAAAAGCCTTGGCATATGTGAGTGAGTTTATGTGCCTGACCCGAGTCTATGTCTGACCACTGAATGGCCACATTGTCAAAAGTCATCTCATTGACAATGCAGGCCATCAACCCCCCCCCACCCCCCACTAATTATATATACCAACTTCGAGATGGTACTACAGTGGGGAAAATGTCAAATTTCCTGATACGCAGCATAACACAATCTCAGTAAGAGTGGATTGATGGCCTGCACTGTTGATGAGATGATACATTTGACATTGCAGCCATTCAACAGTCTGACATAGACCCATTAGATCCATAGTAGGCATAGCATGTGTGTTACTGGCAACCTGTTTGGAGATCTCTGTGTCTGTATGTAAGAGCTTTGCCTCCAAAGACATAGTGTAATTACATTTCTAGCATATACTGTGTCAGTCTGCTTAAGAATAAAGTGGTTGTCAGTAAACATGAGGCAATTCCTACATTGTCTGAAAATACCCATTTCTACCTGTTTGGCTATAGAGACAGTAGAAAAGTGCACAATCATGGCTGTAGATACCCAATCTTGTGATTTACAAGGGGCAGTGCAAGAGTGGCTTGCATCTAATTAAACTGGGAGTTGTTGGACTATAGCAATAATGCTTTTCAGTGAGCAAACTAGCTTCTCTAGATGGGATAGATACTTGAGAAAACAGCAGAAGAAATTTTGTATGAAAAATGACAACTTTAAGTGCTTGTGTCTACACAGGACACTGCAAGTTACTACTGCAAAGCCCAGTACAGGTTATAGGAGATGAACAAGAGAGGAATCCAATCACTAAACAGAAAAATGCAGTATAAGTATGTGTTTACACCATTTCACTTCAGAATGTCGAGTTACTGAAAACTCGAACTTCATATGGTTCAAGACCATATGATCGAGTTTTCAGAAATGCGAAATTGTGAAGTGTTCAAAAAAATGACTTAAATTTAGTTGAATACAAGTATTTTGCAGGGGAGCAAGTCCCCTTGCACCCTCCCTACTTAAATATACCATCTCCGTGATCGCACTATAGTGAGGAAATGGGAAAGCTCCTGTTCTGCACTTCTGCATACAGTGCAGAACGGGAGATTTCCCTTTTCCCCACTGCAGAGTGATCTTGGAGTTGGTATATTTAAGCAGGGAGGGTACGGGGTGCAGGGGGGCTTGCCCCATGCAGAAACAATGTGTTTGATTTTTTTTTTTTTTTTTATTTCAGTTCGGAATTTCGAGTTTCTGAAAACTCAGACATATGGCCTCGACCATATGAAGTCCGAGTTTCAGTAACTCGACATTCTGAAGTAAAACCGTTTACACACACACACACACACACACACACACACACACACACACACACACACACACACACACATATATATATATATATATATATATGTGTGTGTGTGTGTGTGTGTGTGTGTATGGATTCACTTTAGAAGCTCGAAATACTGAAATGTCGAAATGTCGAAATTTAGTATTTTGAGCACATAAAGTGGAATCTTGAAAGGAGCGAAAGCTCAGAAGTGCAAAATTCGAAACCTCGAATACCGGAGGTTTTGAATTTTGCACTTCTGCGGTTCCGCTGTGGTTAGGGATTCAGTTAAGTATGTGTGTGTGTTAAGGGTTTTGGGTAGGGGCTGTCATGTGTGTTGGTGTGTTTTGTTGCTGTCATGAGTGTGTGCGAGTAGAATGTTGCTTGTGTGGTGGTGTGTGTGTGTGTGTGTGTGTAGTGAGACCTCGGAGTTAGAAAATGTACGTAGAGGGGGTGTAGGAGGTGCATGGGGCTTGACCCCCTACTTTTATGTAGTAGAGAGCTTGTGTTAGTGTGTGGGGAGGATGGTGTGTGTGTGTGTGTGTGTGTGTGTGTGTGTGTGTGTCTGTGTGTGTGTGCTGTAGTAGCATGAAATTCAAAATCTCCAGTGTGCGAGATTTTAAATTTCGCGTTTGAGAGTTTTCTATGTTTCAAAAATTCGACTTTATGGCTTCAAAATACTGAATTTTGACATTTCAGTATTTCAGGGATATAAAGTGAATCCATAAATATATATATATATATATATATATATATATATAGAGAGAGAGAGAGAGAGAGAGAGAGAGAGATACACTCACACACACACACACACACACACACACACACACACACACACACACACACACACACACACACATACACTCACAGACGCATATATATATATATATATATATATATATATATAGATAGATAGATAGATACACTCACACACACACACACATATATATATATATAGATATATATATATATATATATATATACATATACACACTTTATTGATTATTGTAATTTGTGCATTAAAATTTATTGTTACTCATGGAGCTTTTCTCCCTGCGCCTCCACTGAAAAAGGACCATTGAACTTTTCTGGTAAACAAATATTAAATAAATTTTATATATATATATATATATATATATATATATATATATATAAATTTTATATATATATATATATATATATATATATATATATATATATATATATATATATATATATATATATATATATATGTATGTATATATGGCAACACCTCCATACGGAAGCTTGTATTTACCACAAGGTCATTCCAAGGCATTTACGTATCTGAGTTATGCCTACTTATGGAAACACACACCCAGAACTTTTGAAGAGTTGACAGTTGCTGAACATAGGGACCAGTTTTAATTACATTAATCTCTTGCTAGAGTACTTCGAATGAAAAAAAAATGGATTTGAAAAAGCTGGTAGACCAACAGCAGAAGGAGTTAGAAAGTAAGTTTGTGGATGATATTTTCTGTGTTAGTTCCTTATTTAGAATGCATTAAAATTAATAAACTACTGAGAGATTATTTAAATTTTAAAAATGGTAGAATTTTCACATGGCTGAGAGAACAGTGAGCTGCTAATCACAATACATATGCTAAAGATGAAACACTGACTGTTGATAATGCAGCTGTAGCAGCAGGAGATGAAAAGTGATCACCAGTGCAGGGTAAGACACCATGTGATGTGGTTAATACTGATAAAAATGAGTCACGAGAGTCTGTGTCCTCTATGACATCAGACAGACTGAAGCAAACTTGGGAGCTAGACACAAGGGCAGTAGTGCTTTCCCTTGAGTTTTTCAGTCTCTTTCTCTACCAATGAAACTGATGAACAGGTACAGAGGACACCGTTTGGTGAGTCAAGGCAGAAAAAAGAGAAAAGCTTCATTGGAGAGTTAATTAGCACACAGTTAGTTACAACCCAGTGTGATTTAGTAGTGAACTTCAGTCATCATGAATTATTAGCAGCACAGCTTTAGTTTGCTTAATAAAGTTTTAACTTTTATTCCTGCAGCTCCTTCATGATTGAGTGACATATGTGTAAATTTGAAATTATTTTGAAGAAACGTCATGCTTAAAACTACTGTACATAGGATGATACTGAGAATAACACTATAAACAGTCTTAAAATACCTAGTACGTTCATACCACAAAATAGTCCCATTTTAGAAACGTTTTTAAGAGTTTGTCAGAATGAGATTTTTAAGAAACTGAATCAACCTAAACACTACTTTCAGAATTTAACATCACAAGTGAAGAGACTAGCATTGAAGAAATTACAAAACAAAAGGGAAATTGTACTACGTCCAGCTGACAAAGGAGGTGCCATTGTAGCAATGGACCCAGTGGAATATGATGCCAAGATGTGAGATATGCTCAATGACCCCAGTACTTACACGGTTATTGATTAGATACAAGTTAAGAGGATGATAAAAGTGGTTAATTACACTATTTATGATATCTTTATGTGGCGTAAATTGGACCAGGATTTGTTGGAATATTTCACCACTGCAGTGGTGGTGCTGTGGTAGGCACTGCGGTGGTGGTGCTGCGGTAGCGTTGTCGCCTCACAGTTAGACGTTGTCCTGTTCGATTCTCAGCTAAAGCATCTTCTGTGTGGAGACATGCGTGAATGGGCATACCTTCATTGAAGGTTGTGCATCAGAGCTGGCAACTCAGCATGTAAAAATCTACTGCCAATCATTAGCGGACCCGAGTTCCGCTGTGGCAACCCTTAACCGGGAAAAGCCGAAAGACACAACAATTTCACCGTCACACACCCACTTATTTCATCTATCAAACATCTTCATAAAATACACAAAGATTATGTGAATCCTCCACTGTGCCTGATAGTAGCATGGGAGGGATGGGTAACTGAGCCAATATGTGTTTATATTCAAAAACAATTGAAAGAAGCACTTTCAATGGCTCATACAGTTCTGAAAGGCACTAATCATTTCCTGCACACATAATTTGATATTACAAAGTCAAAACCAATAAGTTAGACTAGTAAACCATAAACCAAATCTCTCCACGATAGTAAAAAGGCTTTAATTAACAGAACAGTAACCTGACAAATACAAATTCAAGTAAATTTCACATAAGGACCAAAAACCTACTAATGCCCTTTTTGTGCATAGTCAGCACTGTACTAATTTCAAAAAGTTTTTATTTTTTGTAGTACCCAGGATTTCACACAATGAGAAAGGTGGGGATGCTAAGACCTTATTGGAGGTTAAGGAGTGTTTATGGCAGCTTAGGTTGGATGCATCCAGGACATCAGGCATTAATGAGCATATTTCAATATCTAGTATTTTAAAATACAAGTCTCACTGTGTTTGACATGTAACATATAGTTTCATTTTTGAATTACTAACTATATAGTAACATATGAACTAACATCATTTCAAGTGTGCAATGTTTATAAGAAATATTACATCCATAAAACGTTCATCAAAAGATTTTATTGTTTTGTATTAGGTTGGGAGGGGGGTATATTATTTGATATCCACAGACACACTTGCATTGCATTAGATTAGGCACTTTGTTGTCTTTTTTTAAAAATCTTCATCTTTAACTACCAGGTGAACTTTGTATTTTAATTATTTAATTGGTCACTACCTTTAATTGGTTTTAAAAAGAATCACATTTTTGGCAGCAAGTGATGTAAACATTTTTTGTTTTGCAGTCTGCATATGTTGGTAGTGAATAATACCTGTCCATAATAGGATGTGTGAACACTTGTTTCTTGGAGATATATTTGAAACCCATGCAGGTTCGGCAAGGATAAGTATCTGTTCTATTAGATATGACCTTTTCACTGCTTGACTTAGCATGGTGCGGTAAATGTTTAAGGTTTCTATTGTTCTTAAAAGAAAATAATGGAGTATCACCCACTATCCGTTTTATGGTATCATCAATAAAATCTTTTGATGAACGTTTTATGGATGTAATATTTCTTATAAGCATTGCACACTTGAAATAATGTTAGTGGGGGTGTGTGTTCACATTCTCTTATGAACTTGTATTTGCAGTTTTACATTTCACTCTGATGATGCCCATGGCTACGAATGGGTGAAAGCGCTTAGTGTAATTTACTTGAATTTGTATTTGTCAGGTCACTGTTCTGTCAATTAAAGCCTTTTTACTATCGTGGAGCCATTTGGTTTATGGTTCACTAATAATTTGATATCACCCTTGACATCACTGATTTTGACTCTTATTTGATGGTTTCAATGGACATTAGCAAATTATTTACAGTTATTCTTAATACCTACGGCATCACAGCTATTAGAAATATTCTTCGTGACAATGCATGTTATTCTAAAGAGAAGATACAACATCTGTGTTTGCTACTTGAAATAGTATTGGAGAACAATATCTTTATGCATGAGACTAAGGTTTATTGGCAGAAATGAGGTGTCACAATGGGCACCCCATGTGTCAAAAGTATGCCAACCTGGTGCTGGCTAACTGGGAGAAGAGTATGTATTGACAAACAACTCTTTTTGTACATGCATAAAATATTATAAATGTTTCATAGATGATCTCTTTATTTTATGGCAAGGTACAGTGGAGGAATTGTTGGATTTTATGAAATATCTGGAGGCAACTACTGATTTTTTGAGATTTACAATTCACTGTTCCAACAAAATATACATTTTCTAGATGTATCTTTTGAAGGTGATACAATAACAGGGGTTGAAACTACTTTATACATAATGAATGCAGAAGAAATAATTTACCTGAGTATACAAGCATGTGTATGAAGCGTGTATATGATAACATTCTAAAGAGCCAAATGCTGAGGAGTTTTACGTTGCACACAAGAGACACTGTTTTTTTGGCAAGCGAAACAGCTCTTGATATGAGTTTATCCAAACAGCCTATAGTAAAAGGGAAGTGTACAAATCCATTCAAGATGTCACACCAGTCAGAACAACTTGTGGAAGACCTTTTTTCTCATGTAAAATTGAAGGAGAAGATATTGCTATTACAAGAGATACATCCAGGAATTTGTGAATTAGGGTCATTCTGACCTACTCCATTGATATTCATTATGCATGTGAAGCTATAAGGAATAATTGGAATATCCTTACATGTGATGATACCATAAAACGGACAGTGGGAGATACTCTATTATTTTCTTTTAAGAACAATAGAAACCTTAAACATTTACTGCACCATGCTAAGTCAAGCAGTGAAAAGGTCATATCTAATAGAAAAGGTACTTATCCTTGCCGAACCTGCACGAGTTTCAAATATATCTCCAAGAAACAAGTGTTCACACATCCTATTATGGGCAGGTATTATTCACTACCAACATATGCAGACTGCAAAACAAAAAATGTTGTTTACATCACTTGCTGCCAAAAATGTGATTCTTTTTATGTCAGCAAGATCAATAGATTGTTCAAGGAGAGATTATCCAAACACTAGTGATATTCATCTATGTGATGATAAAAGCCCACTAGTTAAGCATGTTATGGCCCATAATACACATTTCTTTTTGTTTATGATTCTCTGGGCCGGATTCACGAAGGCTTGCACGGAGTCTAAGAGTAGACTAAGACTCCAGCAAGCCAACATGTCCACCGAGCGATCCAGGAACAGCCGTCAGGGGCGTGCAACTGAGCTCTCTAAACTAGTCCTACACGGACAGGGCTGGGATATGCAAATTACCTCAATTGCAGGCGAAAGCCATGCAAATTAGGTAAATTTGTGATCCAGGAAACCCGAACCTGTCCGAGTAGGAGTAGTGTTATCTGCAGAAATGTACTCAGTTGATAACTGAGTACGGTTCTGCAAATAGCAAAACTGAGCCGTGTCAGCAGTAACAAATGCATGCATTCACAGGAGGAAGCATGCCAATGGGCAGAAATATGGCCATTGCCAATGGGAAGTGATGCAAATTAAAATAAAAATAACTTTTTTTTTAATCCCGATCTCCGGGGTTTAACCATAGTGCAGCGCCGCGCAAATGCACTGCGCCCTAAAAAGCAGAAAATGAATAATTAAGATCCACAAATGTGGATTTCATAGGTAAAATTAATTTACAATGCAAAGGAATGGCAGGCTGAAGACAACATGGCCACCGAGTAGAGGTTGCTAAGGGGGTAGCTCAGTCTAAGAGATGTAACTAAGCACTAGTAGGCAATCCTATGCAAATGAGAGTTATGATAGTGAATCGCAAGTTTACATAGCAAATAAGCCCAGTCAGTGGAGTGTAGGAGTAGGATAAGGGGAGTAAAAGAGTAGAAGATAGGTGACATTACAAGAGGGGTATGTATGAAAGGAGTGCATCTCATTGGAGCAGAGTGACATGTTTCAGCTTACATTTACATAATAGTGAAAGAGGTGTGTCAACAGGTAGGCCAGGTTAAGTCAAGAAATCGAAGGTGTATGCTGTGGATAACACCAAAGTTTCTTGCTGAGCATGCATGCACACGTGTGCGCGCCAGTAAACCCAAGTAAGACAGTGTGCATGCGTGTAAGCGTGTGTGCACGCGTGTAGGCTTGATAAGCATATGTAAGGCTGTGTAAACAGTTGTAAGCGTGTTTGCGCCGGTGTGCATGCGTTTTAAGAAGAATAAGCAAGTTTTAGTCCATGTAAGCATGTGTGCGCACGTGTGAGCTGGTGTGCGCGTGTTTGCACTTGTGTCCACGGCGCTGCCCCCCTGAGGAAACAGAAAGCGAAAAGGAAGCACAACAAATAGTAGGAAGTTAACCAGGGAGTACTAGCAGAGCTAGCAGGTAAAAACAATCAGAATCAGCCAATTACACAAGCAGTACACTAGTCCAGCCCAGCACTTAAAACTCAGCAAGAAACATTCCAGTATGTTTTTCTCAGACACACTGCAACACTGCAGTAAGCTAATAGAAGTGAAAACTGAAAAAGCTTTACTGAGACAAAGAAATGTTAGGGTCTGCCATTGCTGTCATAAGGCGACATATGCAACATGCTGAGGGTGGTGACAATGCAAATGCTGCTGAGCAACCCACAGTGAGGAGACGGAAAAGAGTGTACAGACCCAGGGTAACCTACCAGGGGCTACATGAACTGGAGATAGTGGAGCGCTATAGAGTGGACAGAGAGCTCCTGCAGCAAATTGTTGGGCTGTGCTGGCCACACCTCACACACAGAACCAACAGAGGGGAACCCATCCCAGTGAAAACCAAGGTATGTGTTGGCCTAAGAATATTAGCAACAGGTACCTTCCAGAGACCAACTGGTGATATGATGGGGATTTCACAGGCATCAGCATCTAGGGTACTGCACCAGTTCCTGAATGCCATGGCAGCACATGTCAGTGATCATGTATATTTCCCCAATTCCCGTGAGGTATTGGCCAGCAATATGCGTCTCTTCCAGCAAATAGTGGAATACCCTGAGGTAGTGGGTGCAATAGCCTGCACGCACATTCGCATCAAAGCACCAGCCGGTGAGTGGGGTAGGGTCTACTATAACCGCAAGGGTTACCCCTCCATCAACTGCCAGGTTGTGTGTGATGCCCAGGGCATAATAATGAATGTGTGTGCTGGCTGCCCTAGAAGCAACCATGATTCTCATCTCTGGCATCTGACACAGCTGTACCAGACATTTGCCAGTGGGGACATCCCTCGTGGTCACCTAGTGGGGGATGCTGGATGTGCACTCGAGTCGTGGCTGATGACACCCATCAGAAATGCACACTCACCTGAACAGGAACGCCATAATGAGGCACACGCACATACACGAAATGTAATTGAGCATGTGTTTGAGCTGCTCAAGTCACAGTTCCGGTGCTTGGACACATCTGGTGGAGCCTTGCAGTACTCACCAACTACATGTACCCAAATAGTCATGGTATGTGCTATGCAACATAATATGATCCTGCGAAAACAGCTGCAACAGGAGCAGCATAGGGCCGGGCCAAACAGCCCCCCACCATTGCCAAGGCCATCACAGGCAGAGCGTGACTCGGAGGAGGAACAATCTGAGCCTGCCCCAGTAGGCAGAAGGAGGCATGCCCAGTATGCTTTGGCCTTGGGAAAGAGGCAATGCATAGCATATAAACTGGCTCAGTAGGAACCCTGGAAATGATACTTCTCTCTGACTCGCACATATAGTAAAAGGGATGCCTAACTTGACACTACCTGTTTTCAAACATGTATAGGAGTGTAATATGTGCATCCGACATAGGCAGCCCTGCAGCACCACCTGATGCATGATTGCCATGTGTTAAGCAATATAAAGCAGTGCCAAACAGCTTTTACCACTATTTAGTATATGTAAACAAAATTGCACACACTAAGTAACACAACTTTGGGCAATGTCGAGCAATATTGGGCAGCGTTCAGCAATGTTGATTAATGTTAGGCAATGTTGTGCAAGTTTGGTCAAAGTTGGGCATAAGAAGGTAAACATGGTCATATTTGCTTTACTGTTCCTTAAACAGTCTGGTCTGCCCAGAATGAAAAAAATGAAGCAGTGACAGTCATCAAACCCAGGATACTATGCACTATAGTCACAGTACTGAACTACTAAACCATGACAGTATTTCAGTGGTCAACCTGTAGGAATAAATGTTGATAAGTCTATGCAAAGTGTCTCCTGGAAACCCCGCAGGCACAGCATAATCCCTGCAGAGTTATGACACAAAGGTGAGCCCTGCATTACAAATACAACTCGATTTACAACACATGTATAGTATAAAAGTTAATATTGGGCGTGTTCACACATGTCAACAAATATAGTGGAATTTGCATAGCAACATATGTGTCTGTGTGATTTCCTTCAAGAGTATTGTCCTTTTTGGAGACTAGGCAAACACCTTAAAAGTGGTACATTCCTGTTTGGCAAGTCTGATGATGTCAGCATCATACAAATATAGCAGTGGAAATAAAAGCTCCTAATAAAGCATATAGCACGTCGTGTTAATGCACATCTCTCATGTGTCATAATATAGTTAGATAGGGGTGTGAATCCTGCAATTGCTGAGTGTGTGTGTTTCTCTCTGAGATTATTTCCCTTTTTGGAGACTAGCAAAACACCTTAGAAGTGTTATATTCCTGTTTGGCAAGTCGGATGATGTCAGCATCCTACAAATATAGCATTGGAAATGAAAGCTCCTAATAAAGCGTATAGTGGGTTGTGTTAATGCATGTTTCTGTAATATCATAACCTAATTAGGTAGGGGTTTGAATCCTGCAATTGCTGAGTGGGTGTGTTTCTGTGTGATTCCCTCTGACAGTATTTCCCTTTTTGGAGACTAGGAAAACACCTTAGAAGTGTTATATTCCTGTTTGGCAAGTCTGATGATGTCAGCATCCTACAAATATAGCATTGGAAATAAAAGCACCCAGTAAAGCATATAGTGCACCCTGTTAATGCATATCTCTGTAGTATCATAACCTAGTTAGATAGGGGTTTGAATCCTGCAATTGCTGAGAGTGTGCATTTCTGTTTGATTCTCTCTGAGAGTATTTCCCTTTTTGGAGACTAGGAAAACACCTTAGAAGTGTTATATTCCTGTTTGGCAAGTCTGATGATGTCAGCATCCTACAACTATAGCATTGATAATGAAAGCTACCAGTGAAGCATATAGCACATTGTGTTAATGGGAATCTCTCTAATATCATAACCTAGTTAAGTAGGGGTTTGAATCCTACAATTGTTGAGTGTGTGGGAGTATATTTCTCTGTGATTTCCTCTGAGAGTATTTCCCTTTTTGGAGACTAGAAAAACACCTTAAAAGTGTTACATTCCTGTTTGGCAAGTCTGATGATGTCAGCATCCTACAAATATAGCAGTGGAAATAAAAAAAACCCAGTAAAGCATATAGCATATGGTGTTAATGGGTAACTCTCTAGTATCATAAAATAATTGAGTAGATATTCAAATCTTGCAATTGCTGGGTGTGTGTGTGTGATACTGTTGGTCAATGTGCTGTGTGTCTAGCTTTTACTACTGCATGACATATCAGTATAACAACAGTATGTGCATTGCACACTTCAGGTATCTGTGTGGCAAATACATATATGTACATGTGACCTCAATTAGTTCATATGTGTGAAGCCTGCTTTCTACATGAATACATCTGTCACCTACGACAGATTGTGCTGCTGCTTTTCAGACCTTCGGTCACATATGTATGTTTGTGACAAGGCCAGCCACTGTAGTGATCTGTGGCCTAGGTCATCTGTGTCACACACACCCATGACAGTTTCTATAGAATAGTGTGAGCGAGGGATCATGCCTTGCGTATATTTCAGACATGTTTAAACACAACAAAGTCTGTCAATAATGGACATTCATTATAGGTGTACAACAACTTTGTGAATATGTATACAGACCCCTTATTGGTTATGTGATACACAGAGGGACTTCAGAATACCTATGGAAATGTGAATACCAAAGGACATATGACATAACACTTGGTTGTATGTACACATCGGTACCCGTTCTACATGTTTGAGGCTACTACCTATGTGGTACTGTCGAGATACTATGTTTAACAAATGTGGAGGACTATGCAATATTTGGCTTACAGCTTTACAGCATGGGTTGGACAACGGGTATCTGTCTGTATGATACCCTTGTGGAGGCTAAGTGTCTCATCCGAAGAATGCATTGTAAGCCACTGTATGCATTCCCAGATGTGGACGGACATATCCCTAGTGTGTTTGCTTGTACCTAAGAGGGCTATATGCCAGACAGGAGTGGTCCCAGGAATGAGTGGCGGTCAATACCACTGGCTACTGGTATAGTACAGTACCGGACGGATCCAAATGCTACTGAGTTCCCTACATCTGTGTGTCAGTTGTCAAGGCATCATCTAATGATTGGTCATGGTCAGGCTGTTGAGGTTGTATACACTACCAGAATGCAAACCAATGACAGATAGTAACAGTATCACCCACAGCATAGTATCAAACCATATCATACAAACATGTGTACCCAAGTTAAAACGTATGTGTATTAAAATGCATACTGGCCACCAATAGAAACAATGAAGTTTTGACACTGTGTAATACAGGGCATGTCACCCTTCCCATGTGTCCACTATGTACGTACATGCAGACAGTGCACCTCCACCATGTTCACAAATGTACACATGCAAATCTGTACTGCACACATCACACACGTACTGTCCACTCACCAACACACACTGCCAAAACTACACACATCAGCCAAATGGCACATGGGCGGACAATACATTTTTGGAATTAACACTGTTGTAAACAATACTACATTGATTATCGTAGCTTGAATGCATCATGCCTGCTCAGATATACCTACAGAGATATCATTACACTGTACTGTTGACAACATGCTAACATTGCTACACTGCTATAAAGTCACCCTGTGCATCAGCACCATGTTAGCCTGTTCCTGCATCAATGTTACAGATGACAGGAGGTGGCACAGTTTCATCATATGCACAGGGTGTGTTGTTGGTTTGCCAGAGCCCGGCATTGACCCATCCAATCGACATGTATGTGTGTGTGTGTGTGTGAGGGACAACAGTACAGCATGGGTCAATGTTGATATGATATGTATGTGTTAGCCCTAGGTGTTTGGATTATGTGTGTGTGTCTGCATGCACACAGTTCCACCATGTGGCTGCCATATACAGGAGGTTGTGGGACAGCCACAGGCTGTACCTGCCAGGCTGTACAGATCACCATCTATGGCCACGGACAGAGTACCTGTGCCTGGCAGGGGTGCAACGGACAGTAATGGGTACTAAGCCAGACTGGGTACTATCATCAGAGGCAGAGGCATGTTGACTGGACCCATGTCCCTGCTGGGACTGGCCAGATCGATGTGCACATGGTCTTCTATGGTGGTCTATTGACAGCCCTGCTCCAACATTGCTGGGTCCGGTACTACCACTATGGGAGCGGCTGTGACTTGGGTGTTGTCCGCAATGACTGCCAGCCGATGATGTTGCTGGCATACATCCACGTCGATGTCTCGGCCATCCTGCACTGTCCTGGCACATGGACATTACACTGCGGAGGAATTCTAATGTCTCCCCCCAACGTCTATCAATGACCTTGGTGTAGTGACGCACTGCACCCACAAGGTCACGGATACTGTCATTGATAGCGGTGTTATGGGCCCTCTGCGCCCTCAGTCCCTGTCTGGTGTACCGTTCCATACATGCCTGTGCCTGCATAACAGCCCGGAACATACCTGAGGTTGTAAGACCTGTGGGGGCATGTCTGCCAGGGGCATTATGACCAGCGGTGCTCCCACGAGAACCCCTGGACATCCGCCTATGTGGTACCATCCCAGGATTCTGGGTATGGCTGCTATGAGGGGTTGCATGTGCCAGATACCACACTATCCTGGTCAATGTCTACTGTATGCTGTCCCTCAGCTAAGGCCATTGGTGATGAGGGATGTATTGGCAGTATGAATGTGTGCATAGATGGTGTGGAAAGCTGTGTACTGTCGATTGGTGGAACGACAGACCCTGTTAAACCTGCCTGTGCCACAACACATGTTTCATCATCTCCACTATTTGTGGCAGTGTCTTCAGGTTCCCTGCTGCACTTAACCAACACAACCTCAGCACCTGTGAGAGGGAGACAGGAAACACACTTTACAATCTGTACCTGATGTTAGCACACATGCACACATGAACACATGAACACATGCACACATGCACACATGTACACATGCACACATACAGACATGTACACATGCACATATGCACACATGCACACATGAACACATGCACACATGTACACATGTACACATGCACACATGAACACATGCACACATGACCACATGCACACATGAACACAAATACACTACCCACTAAAGTAGACACACACACACACACACACACACACACACACACACACACACACACACACACACACACCAACAGCAATACAGAACATACCTATTAGTGGTTGATGGTGGAGTACAGTATCACAAGCCAAAGAGTCCTATCACATGTGTCAGCATGCAAGATGTGTGTTGCTCAAAAGCATACAGTGCAAGTGTAGAGAGTCCTTGTTAATAACAGTATACATCTGTTTGATGCATGTGTGTTGTTCAATGATTGGCCTCACCCTGGAACACAATGTGTACATGGACACAACATTGCCGTGCAAGTATTACATGCTTTTCAACGTCCTGTGCACCATCACTCACAGGTATACATACCATGGATGGATGCACACAACTGTCAGGTGTATAGCAATTAATGCTATGTGTTGTACTGTAGTTACTGTAACTGGATGTAGTGTAGTGCAGTACCATGAGCCATCATCAGGCAGCATCATGTGGTCACTCAAGGCCACTAATGTGTGCCATACTGGCAACTATCTTGCTGTACCTGAACTGCTGCACTGTGGCTAAATTAACCATTTCCCAGGCAGTTGTTACATGGGTATGTAAGGTGTTCAATAGGGAGCATTGCCTAACATGCATGTCTTGTTTGTTGAAGAGTTTTGCAATGTACCATGATAGGCCTCTACCCCTCAGGTATAGTATGTGTGCTGTGTGGATGACATTTGGGATACTGGAGCCTGACCTTACAGCAGGTGTCTACATACACCATAGATTCATAGATTCATAGATTAGTACTAAGCTAACTGCCCTTGCGAGCCATTTTAAGCTTAGACAATTATCCCTTGTGATACTCAAACCCTGCATCTTGTGTTTGTAAGGCAAACACCTTAACCATTAGGGCACCCTCCCAACCCATGTGTATGATATTGACATGTACTGCGTATGACAAGGTGGTGTATGTTGTGTGCATGTGTATTGACTCTGCCTATACAATGTCCACTACAGTGTACCACAATGGTTTGGGATGCTCTGTGTATAGCATGTGTTTGAGGCAGCCACTCATGCTACTGGGATGTGCATAGTCCCACAGGTAACTTACAGAGCATGCATTATGTGTAGGTGTTGTACATGTGTAAACGGCCTAAAACCCACCTATGACATGCACATGTTATTTGCCATATGAAATGTAGAACACTCACCAACATGGGTCTGCTGTCTTGCTGTCACACCAGATGGACCTACAAGGATATGAGACAGTTTGTCAGTGTCAACAACTGTGACATTGCTGCTGTGACTTTGCAAATTTACAGTAGTACAACAGTTGACAGTCACAGGCATACAGATTATGTTCAATATTATCAGTATTGCACAACACCAGGCTCCACATCTTCCAAATACACAGTACACAGCTGACATATGCATGTTCTAACAATCGAGCTAACAGTAGTCTACAGATATGGCATGTTACCTGCATGCTCGCAGTCAACTTGCTAGGTGACTCCGGCCTCCACGATGGCACATGTTTGTTGTAGTGGTTGGCCAGGAGCCACCACGCTGAGGAGCAGCTCTTCCACTCTGGTGAGGGGCGGGTGTGATGCTGCACCACCACCTGTGGCAAGCTGTTGTCTGCGTTCATCGGAGGCATGCTGCCGGACATGTCTGATTAAATCACTGCAGTGATGGCGTACCTGCTCATAAGTCCGGTTATGCATGCCTACGTCATTAACCCAATGGACAACATCCTGCCACAGTGCAGTACGCTAATGCTGGTCCTGGCTGGTTCTGGAGAACAGCAGGGTGTGATGTTGTACTAGTGTGGAGATGATTACTTCCTCCTCTTAAGGGGAATAGGCAGGGTTGCGATGATGAGACATGTCCCTGTAAGAAAATAAGACAATTATTGTGAGCAAGTCTTGTGGCACACTTAACATTCTAAAGTACAGATATCAATGAAATGACATATTTGCCAACTTATTGGCTGTCAGTAGATACACACTTTTAATCCCACACATCAGTGCTCAGCCCACAACTGCCTGACAGTGCCTGGCATGTTCTATATATTAAACCATGTTCTGCACAGCAACAAAGTGAAACCAGTATGTAAGACTATACAACAGCACATAGCACACTGTATGTGACACAATGCACCACCTAGCCACAGGAAGTTTATATGAAGCTAATGCATACAGAAAATTGTCATCCATTGAAATGATTGTAAAGTACAGTTACAGTACTACCAGTACACCACACTACTTGTTGATAGCAAACACCTAAGTAACATATGTGCACATTCATCAATATAGGTGGCATACTGCTGTACCACACTATACATGTTGCTAGATATGCATTTATATCCTGTAACACACATACGACCCAGGCCATGTTATAGGCATACCCACACACACATCAGATATACCTACAAGACACAAAGGTATGGCAACCCAGATGAGCTTTACCTGTGTACCATACAGTACTGTGTGTCAGCACTTACAAAACCTTCTGCCTGAGGTATGTACTGTGTGTGGACTACAGGTAACAAACAAAAGAGTGTTCCAAAGCAATGTGGATATACACAATACTGTGATGTTTATGCCTACAGCTTCAGGTAGTACTACAGTACATACAGGATTTGTATTCACTAGTGTCAACAATCAATGTGCATACATGTACCGCTTTAGCCTGCAATGGCACACTTCAGTCAACACCATGGGAGTATGTCACACCGTATACCATACTGCTTTTGCTGCCTAGCAATAGCATACATATCTTTTGTGGGGACCACAGCTAGAACACTACATACCATAATACAAACATTTATCCACTAGGCTATCACACATATACACAATGTTGACACATTCACCTACATATTCACCATCACACTCAGTCAACCTCACATAGCAATTAATGCAACATGTACATGCGTGTGTGTATCAGGTCATAGGTAGCTCATAGGCTATTAGGCGTAGGGCCTATAGAAGCCTAGCCATATGGTACCCTGCCCTTCAACACCCATGTAATTTAAGTTCATGTGTCCCTGTCATGCAGAGCCACAGAGGTGATTCCCGGGTTGTATTTCCTATGTCACATCCATTCATTATGTTTATTCATGACGACTGCTAACGTGGACCATTATTTGCTATTGATAGGTAGTTAGTTCCAGGGAGTGGTATGTGTCTGAGATGAGCATGTACCACTCCAGCATGTTATGCTTTTTGATGTTACAAGGTTTAGATCAGTACAGTGTGTAGCTTGTAGGGATTTGGATCTGTTGACATGGAGCATGTCTAACAGCTGTGGGTTTGGCATAGCTTTGTATGTTAGACAGAGGTTGGCTCTGGGTGTGCGGTATGTGACACAGTGTAGCTGTGGTTTTGTAAGACAGTCTGCTTAGGGCATCTGTTTGAGTCTGGTAATACTCTTTGTGATGTTTGTGCCTGGCATCTACAGTTGCTGTAGATGTCTTCTGAGGTACATACCAAAAATGCCCATTGTACTCTTTGATAGGTGTTATGACTGATGAGTAGAGTGGAACACTGACCTCTCATTCCATGTATGACACACCTTTTGTGATGACATGTGGACCGTACATGGTTTACATGACCAGTGTGGCACTGTGATTGTCAAAAGGGACACTACTGTCCACCTGTGTCCTGTGGTTTCTTATCACAGTTTTGGTGTGGAGTAGACTACCACCTATGTGGTAGCTAATGGGTACAGGGTTTTGAACAAAAGGGATGGCAATACATTTACAACATTGAGCTTGAGCATACATATAAACATCCATTGGTGTACATAGAGATTTACATGTAGGCACATATACAGTCCACCTTTCATGGTGGGAATATCAATTATGCAAGGGTTGAGAGAGATACAGTTATGTAACAATTTTGCACAGTCTTGTGCAGAATGCATTGAGGGTATTCTCAGGCCATGTATCTTTAGCAGGACTCCCTGTCTGGAAGACTATAAACTTAACAAATCATACCCACAGCATTTAAACACCACATGTCATATACCAGCACTGTATGCTATCTTGTTTGCCACACACTACAACCTACATGAAAATATACACATAACAACCTTCACCAACATATATATGCCCACCCTTCACAGACAGTTGCAGTATGTACCTTGCTCTATGCACATGTTAAGATGCTAATATATCTGACACATAACTATCTCTGCATATGTGCGTGCCATACACTCACAAGGTACACACTGTTGTATGTCTGTAGACCTCATGGATGACCTGTTGGGCCTTGCTACAACATGAACAGTTGTCACGTGTGCATTGCAGTAATATTACAGGAAGTATTTATAGCTGCTAATGCTACATTACTATACTAGCCTGGTACAGCAGTTGCTAATACTAAGCTACACATCCTATGACTATCATGCATGTGTTACTCTGTCATATCCATGTTTATATAGCTGTTTGCACTACTCCCCCCAGACAGCCATTATACACAGTACTGTACAGAACATAGATGACATGATTGGATGTTTGACATTAAATGCTGAGCTACATATGTCACAGTTATGTCCCACTGCACACAGTTACACACTAATTTGCCCATGGCAGTAGTCATGCATGGCATCAGAGCATACATACATACTGCTGCCACATATGCATGTTTCAAAGTATTTACAGTACACTTCATAAACATCTACTACTTGCCGGTGATCACATTTCTGTCACATACCCTGTTTGTCACTTTCAGGTCCGTCTGTTTTTTTTTTGGACAATTTTTTTTTGTGTTGCCTAAGTAAAGTTAGCTTCTACTTAATTCCCTTTCTGTTTTAATTAAGTTTTTTTTTTTACTTAATTAATTTTTTTGGTGGATGATTCACTAGGGTATCCTTACTCAAAGTAAACTTTTGCGTTATTAAGTAATAACTCCTGGAAAACTCAGACACAAGTTCTGTGTAGCTGTATCAGGTACAATGTAATGATTGCATGTGGGGATAGCAAGTAGAGTCTGCTTTTATAGGTATCAGCACATGTACATGTGATGACCTGTGCGCAAATTGGTGCACAGCATTTGGTAAATGCATACCGCTTGCTGTGCAGTAATTACAGTACTCACTGTCATAGCAACCCAATGCTATAAAATGCTAGGTTTTGTAGGCGTAACCCTTTCAGATTTCCAGAGTGGGGCCCATGCTTGTTTGCTGTGTACACTGCTGTTTCAGTCAGAAGGTTGGTATACTTCTTATATCTGAAGCTAGAGGTGTAGACAGTGATGTACATGTTGTACTCAGACCTGACTGTTGCCACTTCCAGTACAGAGCTATCAGTGTAGTGTTTAAGTCACCCCTACATATGCTTGCACAACATAAATGTGAGTATGCAGTTTCATTTCTACTTATGTAATTGACTGCCATACAAAAGTAGTTATTGAGAAGTATTTGTTTGACACATGAACTGTTTGTGGACTGTTATACTGTGCATATTGATGTACTCACTTCTGCAGGGTTTGTGGACTTTTTATTGTTGACATTAGCACAGGAGTTTCAGGTAAACTGGACAATTCCACTACTGAGTATGCCTACCTATATCCTTGGTTGACCCTAAACACATGTATATTTAAAATATGGGGGGTGCAGACATACAGAGAGCATTACGTCTTACTGTGTGAGTGTTATCTTACTGGACTTAATGGATTGGTGTGTACCTGTTGGTTTATCAAGGCAGGTGGTCTATCTGTAAAGGTCCCAACTGTGAACCTATCCAGATGTTGCACAGATGTTAGCCTGTTATTCTTTGTCTGTGCAACCCACAGGTGTTTTCAGCACTGGTACAATGGCATTGTTACAGTCAGTTGCTACCAGTACATGGCTAGATCCTTTGGTATTTCTGTGTTGTACTCCTACATAAGGGTATGCTTGTGGTAGTCCACACAAAGCTGTTTGCAGAGTGTGTAACAGCAGATGAGCTGATATGCATGTGTGTTTGTGCTTCTGCCAGGCCTATGAAACACTCAGATACATATTTGTTTGGAGTCAGGGATAGGTAGTTAAATGTGAGGTACATCTTTCAACTAATAAAGACAGTAAGTGTAGACTTTGAGTGAAGCAGTGCATGTGGGTTTGTACTCCTTTTATGAAGTACAAGCGGTGCCTACTGTTATTATTGTGATTATTCATTGTGTACTACAACACTTCTCTGACTGATGTCAGTACTTTTCAAAGGGATTCAGAGGGACACAGCTAAAATATGTTTCACAATCAGGAAGTATGGCTTCTGCCCTAATCAGATATGCCAGTGTTTGCCCTTCTATGATACTGTGTGGGGGTTGTAAAGTGCCTCAATAACAATATTTGCTGCTAGTATGGGTGATTCTCTTATCACAGACATGTAATGCAATTCCACAACAATTGCTGGTAAAGATCCACAGAACAAGCTTTGTCTTATGGCCTTCATATTTTTCCTTTACATTCACTCATTGTTTTGCATGATATATTTATTTAAGCACCAGGTTATTGTATATCTGCTGTGGTTTAGTGGTACTTCATGCAGTCAAATGTGTCCAAGGTCTGGGGTTTGCGACTGACAGAGGTGTTTTATTTTGCTGCTGAACAGAACAAGGGCCCTGACATACAGAGTGATTAAGGCACTTTTAAGCAGTTGTAAGCGGGTTTGCGCGGGTTTGAGCAATGCTTAGCAATACTTAGCTAAGTGCACACATGCGCACACTCGGTCAAACCCGCTAACTACTGCTTAAAAGTGCTTACTCCCGCTAACCCCCGCGCTAATTTATTTTAAAGAAAAGAAAATGGGGAGATAGGAAAGTGGCGAAAAAGGGGGAACAAAGAGGGAAAGACAGTAGGGAAAGCAGCTTGGGATGTGCAGGATGGGTGTAGGGAAGGTCCATAACTGCCCATTTCTTTACCAGCAACAGCTGTGCATATGTTGCAAATTTGGAGTGAAATTTGAAACCCTCAACCCCTGAGAGAGGGGGGAGGACAACAAAGTATGTTGTACTGCCATTTCTAATTATCAGTTTACATGTCCAGCAGACATGTGTGCGAAATCGGCAGCTATGTATGGGGCGTAATTTTTTTGTGGGTACAGATTGCCCTTTTTTTTTTTCAGGTGAGAGTGGAATGTGAGGTAGAAGAAGTAGGTATATTTGGGGAGGTAGGCTGGGGAGGTAAACAGACAAGACAAACAAGACACATACAGGGGTAGAGTATGACACATGGGGTGGGTGAACACAACTGACAGGAACGGATGTTTGGAATTCGCAAGCCCATGAGCCCACAGATGGTAACCATGGGACTGAGATCCCCACCCATGGGCAGTCACCACTGAACCTTCACAGACCCGAGGGTCGCTGTGTTGGGGGCTGCATAGGTGGGGCAGGCTCACCCGTGAGTCGCGTCACTCTCGCCTCGAGCTGGCATATGGGATCAGCGACTAAACACTGGATCTCCCTACACACCACAACCCGGACCCTTCGGAGGGTGACAGGTGGCCCTTCTCCACCCACGCTTGTAGGGGAGGGACGAGCCCCATCCCCTGCAGCGCTTCCACCTGAAGGTGGCACAGGACCAACGGAGGAGGGTAGCTCGGGCTGGGCACCAGACCTGCTGGTGCCAGGTGCAACCGCCAGCTGAGGAGGGACAGGTGGGTCCGCTGGGACCAGCCTTCCCATATGTTCTGTGATTAGGTGTGTTTAATTACAACATAGACAACAGCATTCCAAATTAGTTGTAACAGCATACAATAATATTCCCATTAACCCAACACACCAGGGTTATAAACAGTTGAACAGCAAGCATAACACATGCATATATTGAACAACAGTGGACATTCCAACAGCATGCAGGGATGATTGGTGGCAACAGGCCACCAAGATTGTGGTGTTTGAACAGGGCACATGCATCAAAGTAAATGCGGATTTTTATAGAACAATAGGACATATGTCCCAACAAATGTTTTGAGATTAGACATACCCATTGAGGTGTGGAATTGCATTGTTTATGCACATGGAGTAGGGTGTAAAAAGAAACCTCCATTAACATCTTATTAGTACATTTACTCTACACTACATTCCTATTGACTGCAGGTGTATATCCCCTACATGTATTATTACTTTAGGCAACATTCATTAGATTGTGCAATGGGTTTGGCTAGTTCATTATATACCTGACCTATATCTGACATACTAACTGTCCAAGATGCAGATATTACTGCTACATAGTTGTATTTTATTTTTATATTTATGTATCTACATATCTGGATGTGTTCATGTGACATTTTCACTTAATTTTCTTCAGAACCCTACATTTCATGTAGCACACTCACATTTCTGGGGAAAACCTTGACAAGCTACTCGTGTGCCAGAGTTACCTATGCATGACAGCCATTTACCAACTGTTGAGGACTGTTATATGCTTCACAGATACTGGCACTTCCTTCATCCACTTTATATGGGACTGCACAACTGTGGGTTGACAGCACTTAATACAACAGTACTATTTATTTAATGCAAGGGTACAACAACATTTCAAAGTAAGTGACACAGATACACTCCAAGTATTATACCTTTATTAATTACATTAAACACTCTTTTCTACAGGCTCTCTCCTTTATTTGATATTACAGTGCATATGGAAGACCTGTTTAGGACATATTATACCTTTATTGATAGGTTGCAACACTCTTTTTCAGGCTCACTCACTTATTTTATATGACAGTACATGCAGAGATAGTATTCCAGACTTATTTTACCTTTATTAATGGGTTACTAAACTCTATTCCTGGCTCTCTGACTTATGTTATATAACAGTACATGCAGTGAATTTATTCAGGGCATTTTATAGCTGCATTATTGGGCTACAACACTTTTTTCATGCTCTCTCACATATATTATATAACAATACATGCAGAATAATTGCTAACCTGCCTGGTGGTGCAGCCTTAGCAGCCTATCTGCATAGGCTTGCTGATTCACAGCACGGACACCTGCAGCTGTGAAATAAATGAAGGGATATTGAGACATACCTATCCATTATTTAGACTATATTAGCATGTCTTACATACCGCATTCCATGGCTACCTACTTAGTAGTGGGGCATCTTGCATATGATGGGCCTCCTGGATTCATTGGTTCAGTAGGTCCTGCTTCTGTCTCTTTGGGTCTGCATGGTGGTGACGGACCTGCTTACCAGTCCGAGAGATGCCTGTGGCACTGGTGAGTTCATGAACCAACTGGTTCCAAGCTTCTGCCTTATACTCCATCCCTTGGAACTGGCCCTGCAGGAGTCGAGACTCATGATGATGAACTAGGAACCAAACCATGTATTTTGACTCCTCAGTGCCCCAGCCTTGTGCTCGAAAGCGAGTACCCTCTCCAGCACCAGACATTCTAACTGCAGATGGGAGCTACAATCAGTTATGACGAGTATTCCCACCTATGGAGCTTAAATATGCTGCATTCCCCGCACGTTTTGGTGATTGTCCATTTTTGAAAATCTCGGCTGACTGCAGACCTGCTTAGCAATGGTTAATCTACCATTTATAAGTATATATATATATGTTAACAGTGGATGCTTATTCTAAGCTGTCGTGGCTTAGTGGTTCAGTACTTTGATTGCGGTGCATAGTGTCCTGGGTTTGAACCTTGTCATTGCTTTTTATTTTACTACTGTCCAGACAGGTTAAGGGGTGTGGCTGTGTTTAAGCAACTTTGCTCTATGTTGCTCCATGTTGCCCGACAGTGCACTGGTTGGCATGGCGCGCACCTCCACGCAAACCGATTGCGCTGGGTAAAGCGCTATTTAGCTATGGGCAACTACATTGCACTGGGTAAAGCGCTATTTAGCTATGGGCAACTACATTGCGCTGGGTAAAGCGCTGCTTAACTATGTGCAACTATATTGCGCTGGGTAAAGCGCTGCTTAACTATGGACAACTATATTGTGCTGGGTAAAGCGTTGCTTAACTGCGGGCAATTATATGTCAGGTTCCGTTATAAATATACATTTTGTTCACTCATACATAGGCCATTTCAATGCTTTTTAGTAAAAGTTTAATCATACATGTCAGGAATTATTTCATATACTAATTTGAACATAAAATAGGAAGGGGAGTGGTGGGACTTTGAACCATGAATACCTCTTCTTTGTGTGAATGCTCTACCACTGCGCTATGACTATTTGGCGTAATTTGCATAAACATTCCTTATTATGCTCTTCCATGTCGAGATTGCTAACTGCAGCTAAGCAATGGGCACACCCGCGCACACATGCACAAATACGGGCAGCTATATCAGGAATTAGAAAAAAAAATAATGTTTTACTTTTTATAACTGTGCTGGGGGTTTACAATGTCAGGGAGTGTGGTGTTGGGTACATGGACATTTGAGCGGACTCGCTCTTGTGTGTTGACATTTTGCATTTCAGACACTTGCAGGGGTGTGAACCTTTAGACTGCTCGGCAGTCGGACATGCCCCCTGCTTTCCTGCATGGTCCGTGTTAGACTTGGGGTAGAGTCAGTGTGCCCTCATGAACATTCATGGCATGCTTATACGGAGGATTCATGAATCCGGGGGTAGATGTATACAGATGGTAGACTTTACAGCTGTTAGTATACAACAAGAGGATATTTCCTCTTTTGGTTAAAACTACAAGTGTACAAAATATACAGTGAGAATAGATATGAACCTGGTAGTGCATTGCAAGATATTTCACAACTGAATAAGAGTATATAAATGTTTAAGTTTCCATATATACATGCATTGCATGCACATACATGCACACAGATACATACACACACACACACACACACACACACACACACACACACACACACAATATATATATATATATATATATATATATATATATATATATATATATATATATATATATACACATATATAAACACACATACACACACATACACACACGCACACATACATACATATACAAATACACACACACACACACACACACATATATGTACATGCATACGTATGCACACACACACACACACACACACACACACACACACACACACACACACACACACACACACACACACACACACGTACATACACTGATATGTAGGTTATGGCTCACACATGGATAGGTATAGTTAGATGGTGTTGTTTGTGTTGTCCAGGACAGACTGGGTGTAAAAATAGTAAGTGGACGAGGCTTCAGGGGGTCAATTACAGGTGCATAGATGGCTGGTGCTTTAAGTTGGCTTTTGAAGGAGGGTGTGGAGTTTTGTAGTCTGAGGTCAGGGGGAAGGTTGTTCCATATTTTTGCTATTTCATAGGGAAATAGTGATTCCCTGGAGTTGTTTTTGCATGTGATGGTTTCGATTAAGGCGTTGTTGGAGGACTGAAGTTGTCTATTTGAATTGTAGAAGTTCACCATGCCAGTCAGGTCGGGGTTTTTTTCAGGATAGTACAGAATTATATGAACTAGGCTGAGCTGATGGTACCTTAATAGGTTCGAAAATTCAAGCCAGTGCAAGGCTTGTAGGGAAAGGCAGTAGTGAGATCTGGATTTGGCATTGGTAAAGAATCTAGCGATTTTGTTGTAACACATGGAAAGATTATTAAGGTCAGTTTTGTAAAGATTAGTTAGAATTGGGGATGCATAAAGTAGAGTAAATAGGAGGTGGGTCCTGGCTATTGTAATTTGAGATTCGGTGGTTAGATAAGGTTTACAGCTATAGAGGGAACCTAGCTTTTTGTGGACTTTAGTGATGGTTGTTGATATGTGCTTTATGAGTTTGAGTTGCTGGTCAGTGGTAACTCCTAGGAGTTTCGCTACAATGACCGGGGTGATTTGGGTTTTGCTGGTGGAGGGTATAGAGAAGGTCAGGTTGCTCGTTTTAGTAGAGTGGAACAGCATTAGTTGTGTTTTCTTGGGATTTAGTACGAGTTGTGAGTTGTTAAGTCAGTTCTCTGTTTCAGAGAAGGCTTCTTGTGCTTTTTGTTGGAGAAGTTGGATGTTGGGTGCAGAGCATATGAGAGTTGTGTCAAAAGCATATTGGACTATGTCAGCTTTAGAGGTAGCTGAGTGGAGTTGGTTTGTGAATATATTAAAAAGAAGGGTTTCTAGGATTGATAGATAATATTCAAAATGGATGTACATATACAACATGTACAGATAACACAATTTAAGGGTAGATTCTAAAACAAGTAAACATTGTTATACATTTTTTATGATAAGCTGTCATATACAAATATGTACAAGGTAATCAAGGAGTGACGGCTAGCATAAATGGTGCAGGGAAGATGACTTTGATTTAATGACAAATGATGAGGCAACCATAGGTATAAAGTCAGCATTATAGGTGTCTTAAGGTCAGTGTGACTTAGGGTGTGGAGATCGGGTTATAGATGGGTGGGATACAGAACATCTGCATTGTCAAGGGATGGAGAGGTGTTGGTGCAGAGATGTTTTGAAGGAGGATATATTGCTGGAGGATCTGATAGAAACTGGAAGAGAATTCCATAGCTTGGCCACAGAAAAGGGATAAAGCATGTCACCAGCTGGGAGTTTTGGTTTGTCTTGTTGAAGAAGGAGTTGATTTTCAGATCCGAATGGCCTATTTGGGCAGTAATGGGTTAAAATGAATGAAAGGGATGGACAGTCCTGGGGTTTGTAAATAATTTTATGTGCTGTGGTTAACTGTAGATAGATTAGGCAATTTGGGAGTTCAAGACAGTTAAGTGCTTGTAAGGAGATGCAGTGGTAGAAAGATTGCTTTTTCTTGGTTGCAAACTTAGCAACCTTGTTGTAGCAGGACTTAAGTTTGGTTTGTAAGGAGGACTGAATGTTGGTAAAGAGAGAAGCTTCATACAGGAGAGATGGAAGGAGTAAGGTTTGGCAAGGGTACGCATGGTAGACAGTGTTTGTGCCTGTAGAGGGTGCCTAATTTTTGATTTTTTTTTTATGTTATTGTGGATGTGGAGGTCGAATGTCAGGTTTTCATCAAGAATAACGCCTAGTAATTTAGTGTGGGAGACAACCTCTATGGTGGTATTATTTTGAGAAAGGATGATGAAATCTGACTTGTTAACAGAGAGGTTTATTTTAGGGGTAAATTTGTTGGGTGGTTATTGGCCATCCACATTTCAGTGGCAGTAAAGGCGTTCTGAGTTATTTGCAGAAGTTCGGGTGTCAAATTGGCAGAGCAAATAATGGCCGAATCATCTGTATATTGTACCACAGATGCATTGTTAAGGATGGAATGGAAGTTTCAGTTTTAAGAGAAGTTTAGTAATAGTGGTGATGGATATGGGGAGAAAGAGAAGGAGGAAGGGGGGGTGGCAGTATCCTGAGAAGGATGTGTTTGTGGAAGAGAGTTGGTATTAGAATTAGTGTGGGGAAAGGTGGTGGTAAGTTTGGCTATGGTTTCGATGAAATGTGAGCTAAAGATGGTGGCTATTTCACTGGCAGTTTTCTCAGGGAATGAGCAGGGGTTGCTTTTGGTGCCAGGGTTGATTATAGATGAGATGGAGTTCCAAAATTTCTTTGGGTTTTGTTCATGATTGTTTTGGAGGCTTAGGTAATACTCTTTTCTGTCATTAATGACTAGGCATGTAGCATGATTACGAAGTTGTCTAAATTCCATGAGGTCTGTGGGATTCGTGTACTTTTGCCATTTTTCCATTTTTGTCCCTTGCAGTCATGATCTCCTCGGGTAGCTTTACAGAGCCATATGGCTTCCTTACTTACTACTCGTTTTTATCTTGCTGGGGCTAGTGTGTTTAAGATGTTGAGGAATGTGGAGTTAAAAAACTCAACAGCCGCATTAAGGGGCGAGAGTTTAGTATACTCCAAATGATGTTACTTAGGATGTCATTAAAAGTTGAGGAATTAAAATTACTTGGGTTTCTACTTTGTTTATATTGGTGTTGGGAAGGTATTGTGTTGGTTTTGCGAAGTATATAGGCTGGTAAGGTGATCACTAATGCTGCAGGGAAGTATCCCTGCCACTGAAATTGTATTTGGGCATTTTTTAACTTCTGCTTTATTAATCTTCTGTTCTACGCTCCCTCTTTGTGATCTTATGTTTTGTATTGTGAAATTTTCCACATCTGGATGCCTCTGTCTGTACTTCTCTTTCAATATCTCTGGGGCTGTTTTTTTTTTTATATTGATTAATTTAGTTTTCTCCTTTGCATAAATATTGCACCGTATCAGATCTCTCTTTCTTTCTCATGTCCACATTTCAAAAAATCTCTAGATTTTGTTCTTTATATTTTTGCACTACATCAATTGCTTCTTTTTCCAAATGGCCCATGATTTCTTAGTCTATATAATGTTTTTCGTAAATCTGTTGTATTAATGAACACCTTTTTTTTATTAGAAGCTTCTAACGTTTTTTCTTGTGCAAGTATTTTTCTTTCCTCTAATGTCTCTCTTAATTTTTTTGTATATCTTCTGTCTGGAAATTCTGGGCTTCTTGCATTAAAGTAACAACACATAATTTCTTTATTATCCTCAGTAGTCCACTCTATCATCTTTATGGCTCTTTTTTGGCATATCAGTTTTGTGATTTCTTGTATAACAGGGGGCCATCCTCTCCCAAGCCTGGTCTAACCCCATTGTAGGAATATTTCTGTGTCTTTAGGATTCTACTCTGTCATTTCTTCCATTCCCTGTGGCATCATCCTTCAAAAAGCTAGACTGCTGCTCAATGTTAGACTCATACCAACCTGGGACACATAGTCTGAGATCTCCATCATGTCTCTCTTCATATAGTTAAGTGAGGTACTTCTAAGGTCATTTACACCTGCATGGACTATGATGGATTCTTGCTGGTAATTTTGGCATGGTCTGGTGGATCCTGGCCCTCACTGGCAGCCGACAGTGACTCCCTCCTTACTCATCCTGAAGTGTGGGACATCTGTGTGTCCCACAATGGAGTCTTCTTTGACCAAAATATCAAATTGGGTGGTGGTTTACCTTATGAGTGTAGAAGTTTAGATGCTGGGAGATGCATCTGGATGTGTCAAGGTGGGTGCTGTTTTAGTAAAGTGCTTTTGAGGTTGCTGAGGATACTCATTGTGCAACATCTGGGAGGTCTTTGTGGTTTAGGAAGCTTACAATTAGAGCCTCAGCATGCATGGCTCTAAGGGCCTGGTTCATACTATGTGTGGTGGCTGCAGCGTATGTGTTTATGACAACCTGTATCATAGTATAAGTGGATGTGAGAGCCTTGCCTCTAGTGACATTACCTGACCACATCTCTTGCACTCCATATCAGGTTTGTTTTAAGAATGAAGTGATTGTCAGTAAACATGAGAAAATTGCTGCATTGCCTGATAATGCTCATATCCACCAGGCTGGCTGCAGAGATAGCAGGGAAGTTCATGTTGTCCTACAAGGGGATGATACAAGAGGGCTTTAGAGCTAGCTACCTTGGTTGCTGTAAAAGTCTCTTCAATTCTAATATTTCATACTCAAGACATTTTAGAGATAATTTTATAGGGAAAATGTCTCTTCTAAGTGCTTGTGTCAATACTGGGCACTTCTAACTGCCACTTTGTGATGTCAAGCATCCTGCAAACTTGATACCTTTATGCAGGCTCAGGAAAACAGTAAATAGGCAAAATAGGACCCTGGACAATCATAACAGGCACAGTCAAATGTTTCATAGGCTTATAGGTGTATATTAGGTTAATAACCACTGGGGCCTTTATAAGCCTAGCCATGTAACTCAAATGTAAGCCACAATGTATTGTGCCTTAAATGTTATTTTAAGGGATTTTTGATAATTAAGGCATGATTTAGCAGCTGCCTCTGTGCATCAGAGATATAGATGTCAGACCAAGAGTGAATTTCTGATTTCCCATCCACTGATCCAGGCTGCACTTGAATATGGTTAGGGTTAGGAAAGAGCTCTGCTTTGCATGGATGTGAAGTCTATTCCAGAGAATGGGGATTCTCTGAGAAGACAGCCTGTAAATGGTTCATCCACCAGGTCCCTGCTTGTTAATGTTTCATATCCCAAGCCCCCTGCTTACACTTATCAAAGCTACTACTAGAACTTGTCAGAGATTTGGGATGCATGGATAGGCTTAAACAGGCCATTGTGGTCATTAACCTAGTACATACCGGGTCTATATCAAAACAATGAAAAGAATAAATATCGACTGCTCGGATGAGTGAAAACGCATATGATCCACATCGATATTGTGAGATCGCGGTACACTGAAGATCGAAAAATTTGCCCTTTCCTCACTGTAGTGCGATCTCGGAGTTGGAATATATTTTAATGGGTGGTGTGGGGGCACAGCCCCCCACAATAGTGATTTTGATGATATGCGTTTTCGCTCATCCGAGCATTCGATATTTATTCTTTCGTTGTTTTGACATAGACCCGTACACACCAATGATCCTATATGTACCTGACCCTCCAACATGTCTTATTTAAGTCACAGAGAAAGTTTAAATCCTTACACCTAGTACTTCTGGTGCTGTTCATTTTGCAGATATGTAAAAGGTTCATCAGAGAGAAATCCAAGGATGCCTTGTATGCCAGATAGGGCTTTGAGGCAGACTGCACAGGAAACTGTGTTGATGCTGTATATTCATTTTGTGAGGAATGACTGTGGACATTCTACTTGTTGCATATGCCTAGCCAGCTACATATAGAAAGGGGCATTATACTTGGTGGTGGGTATAATAATGACTAAGTACAGTGGCATGATGATTTCCATGAACCTAGATGTCATGCTCTTACTTATAATTTGAGTGGCATAGAATGATTTTCTTTTAACCTTAAACACATATTAATCGAAAGTCAGGTTATGATTTATACAATTCTCCAAATCCCTAACTACTCTGCCTATTCCTGAGCACCAGGTCTGATATATTTGCACCTCTAGTAGGCATATGCAATAACTAGTCCAGGGTGTTTGTGTTTACAAAGTCTAGGAATCTTTGCACCTGCAAATTTGGGGTCGTATAGGATTCCAAGTTTATAAAGAGATAATTACAGTCCCCTTTAGTATGTTATTTAGTTTAATGGTGAGTGCCTCCAATAGGTCTAATTATGAGCTATGGATTTTGCAGGACATAGAGAGTGACCAACAGCTTGATAGGATATGGTTTTCCTCATTGATTTTCAGACCAGAATGAACCCAGGCTACTCTCCACTGCCACTAGATTGTAGACCTATCCCTTCTAATTTTAAAACACTAAAAGTGCCTGAAAATGCAGCAAATAATCAACTTAAACAGTACTCCAGGCTGAAAGTGAAGGAGATAATCAACTTACAGAGTGATAAAGGCAGCAAATACTTAAAAAAGGCAAAAATGCAAAATTCAACATTTTAAATGCAGTGGCTAAAACAACAGCCTTCTAAAGTAAAGTGCACTTTGCTCCTTCTCTTACCAGAAGCAAAAGATAAGCACCAGTACTGAGCTGGTTTAACCTAGGTGTTGATGGGTTAAGTATGTTTGCTATTACCTTCTCTTAGTATATACCCTGGATAGAACCTATAACACTTGGATGTAAGAGAAAGCTAAGCTGCGCAAAGGTGCTTAAGAGGTTCTCAACAAAACTACAACCAGGCTACTTAGTGATGTCCTATACACACTGCCCAATCATAGACCAGCAGTAACCAGTGTCCCATACACACTGCCCTATCAGAGACCAGCAGGAAACAGTGTCCCATACACACTGCCCTGACAGAGATCAGCAGTAACTAGTGTTACATACACACTGCCCAATCATAGACCAACAGTAACCAGTGTCCCATACATACTGCCCTATCAGACACCAGTACAGATCAGTGTCCCATACACACTGCCCTATCAGAGGCCAGCAGGAAACAGTGTCCTTCTGCTCCTTCTTTCACCAGGAGCAAAACAGAATCAATAATCCAAAGCTGATTCCTGAGAAGCAGCTCCTAGGCACATCAGTGATTGGTAGCCTAGATTTTAAAAATTAGATTGAAAAGAAAGCATTAATAGTCTAAAATTTGCAACATGTATTAAGTAAATAAAAGAGTATGAAAGAGAAAATAAGTCAACCTTTATGTGTCTAAGGAGAGGGCCTTCTCAGTTGATCTCTCAGTGTTAAGTAGAAGGAGTAGATCAGATGAGGTTGAGTGGAGCATCCAACGTCAGATTTATACAATTAGGCAGGCAGCTCAAAAGCCACACATTTTAAAAACACACTAGAGATTGGGATGCTGGGAGGAAAATTGAATGTAGTTTGCCAGCAGCAGTAGTCACAGAGCTCTCCAACCAAATAATAATGCAGCTATTAAATACAATAGAAATGCTCATGTTGTATAAAAATAATAAAGCATCCAGGATGACTTCATTAACTTAAAGAAAATATTTTTAGAGGAAAATGAAACTATGACAATGTCATGTATATAGCAATGAGTTAAATGAAACACAGCGGCTTTAGAATGTAATATTACAATGATGGGATGAATTGTAGCTGGGGGTTTATATGCTGGAGGGATCAATAAGAGTGCAATAGTGAAGAAGGCAGGGTATTTGGGATAGCAACGTGAACTATGGATAGGGACTTAAGTGTTATAATAAACAACGTATGCACTTCATGTCTAATACACGGACACATGACCAAGGGAGTTACTTTGTTGACTGCTTTTGGTAAGCCGGCTGGCAGTTATGTAATTCGACTAAAGCAGACAGGCAACAGATGCAGATTACATACTCATTGTCAGTAATCCCAACACTTTACATGCATCTTCTCGAAGAAGACAGAACTATGCTCCCCACGAGTACTTTCTGATCATGAGATCTCTGAATCTTTCATTATCATTGATCCTACAATTGCAATCCTAAAATTATTACCTATTTGCAATCAAATGATTTCTTTATTGTACTGCTGAAACATAATCGTAGAATATCTGTTTTTTCATCTAACACTTTATTAATTTTGTTGCAGAATGCTAACTATATCTATGTGCAGTATTTTGAGAATGAAGTGTATATTTTTGTGGCCTTATGAAAAATACAAAAAATACATAAATAAATAAATATATAAGTAAATAAAATGAAATGACAGAACGTTCAACCCACATTATGATGACTCCTCACTTTCATTAGAAAGAGTTTACTCTTCTGTTTAAAGTGGTCCATTAGTAATGAGGTTTTCCTGTGATCATGATTTATTGCTAGTGCAACATTCATCCAGCATGCAAAGATATCCCCGCCTCTGAAAATCATCGAAAACTAGTTACATTTTAAAGGATGGCCCTAGCATTTAGAAAATTGCAGTAATTGCTTACTGTTCGTCTGTCAATTGCGGCAGTGATAAGAAAATGCATTTCAGAAACAGCTATGGGTACAGTGAGAAACAAATCATTATTGTCTCATTAGCATGTCTGTGAATCCCAAAGTACTCAATGCTAATGCTGTCAGAGCTGATGGTGGCAATGTTCTTCCTAGTGAAAATGCATTGTATTGTAAAAAAAAAATTATACTGACACACAAATGCACACATTCAGGCACCTATGCATATGCAACACACACACACACACATACACACACACACACACACACACACACACACACACACACACACACACACACACACACACACACACACACACACACGTACAGACACATTCTGATACCCACGCAAATGTACATAAACACACACACACACACACACACACACACACACACACACACACACACACACACACACACACACACACACACACACACACACACACACACACACACACACACACACACACACACACACACACACACACACACACACACACACAAGTATTCAGTCACCCATACATGCACACACTCAGTCAGTCACAGCTTATTGTCAGCCTATCTCCATTTGCAAAAAAAACTACAAAAAATGTGATAGTAAATCACAACTTCAATAGTTTCTTCAGCAATAACTTTTGACTCAACACAACATGGCTTCTGTCCAGCCCATTCCAGTAGCACTGCTCTTATATCTTTTATGGATACCATCAACAAAGCTAGGGAAATTGATAAATTTCACTGCTCCTTATTCCAGGATTTGTCTAAAGCCTTCCACACAGTATCACTCAGATACTCCTACTACAAATGCTTTCTCTTTGCCTTTCACACTCGACTTATGACTTTCTTACTAACTACTTATCTGGCAGACAGCAGTCTGTTAAACGGCACTGCATCTCCTTTCCCACATGTTTCCATAGAAGTACCCCTTAGATCTGTTCTTGGTGCACTCCTGTTCTCTATTGTTATCAACAGACTTCAGAATTCCTCCCAACAAGCTTCCCTCATGTAATCATATATGCTCCTCTTATAGCCTTACTCATCTTCACCACATATTGCAATAAGCCTTCATCACTACTGAATGGCTCCAAAATGCCCAAAAGGCTGCTCATCTTCCCCGAAAAGCTAAGCTTTTCCTGTTTCCCCTAAATCACATATGCACGAAAAATCCATGTTCAAAATCAGTTTTCAAGTCTTTTTCCCTCTATAAGCCATATAAATCTGCTGGGCACTGCTTACACTCTAACTCTGTGATTAAAGCCGGAATGTGACTCACGAAAACATTCTGGACCTCACCAAACCTCCACTCATCAAATCTTCATTAAAAACATTCCTATCTAATGCTTGTATCTGCTTTTGCTCCACACTAAGCTAGTCCCTTCATTTTCTAACCTGCTCCACTGTTTCACCCTGCATCCCTTTTGATTGTATGCTCATGGATGTTTACTAGGCTAATGACCACTAGGACATTTTTAAGCCTAGCTATGGACCCCAAATCTCTGGCAAGTTCTGGTAGCCTAGATAAGTGTAAGTAGGGGCTTGGGAGTTGAAATATTTGCAAGTATGGACCTGGAAGATGAACCATTTATTGGCTGGCTGTGTCCATTAGAGACATAGATGCCAAACCAGGGATGAATTTCTGGTTTCCCATCCAATTGTCCAAATTACACTTGAATTGGGTTAGGGAGGAACTCTGCTTCACATGAATGAGGAGCCTTTTCCAGAGAAGGGATAGTCTGGGATACATACCTGTCTCTCCAGCAGGTACTATTTATATCATAGGCAAGGTTTAAGTCTTTAGAATGGGTAATTCTGGTGCTGTTGTTTTGTAGATATGCAGGAGGTCCACCATGCTGGGCTCCAACAATGCTTTGTATGCCAGGCTTAGATCTTCCCTCAAAAGCCTGCAGGAGATAGAATGCAATGGTAGGGTGGTGAGACAGTCTGCACAGAACATGTTACTTATGTCCTGTATTCTTTTAGTGAGGATCCTCTGTGGACATTCCAATTATTTATGTGCTTGCTTAGGTACATACCAAAGGGGGCACTGTACTTAATGATAGGTCTAATAAATGCTGAATATAGTGGCTAAATTATCCTGAACAAGGAAGAGTAAACCTGTCTGGTGGACATCTGCAATAAATAAACTCTATAACAAAAGAAAAAAATTGCTGTCCAGGACCAAGAAGGGGCAGGTGCCCAATTGGAAGCAATCTCTCCTTAGCCTAAACAAGCAAATAAGAGCACAAGTGAAATCCTCCAAAGCAAAGTTCGAGTCCAAATTGGCCACATATATTAAAGGCAATCATAAGGCTTTCTTCACATATGTCCAAAATCTCAAAGGTAGCACCCAGATCTGTTCAGAACTGGTGGTTAACAACACCACATATACAAATGCCGCAGATATAGCAGTAAAAATATCACCCATCTGTTCCCCCCTTAGTATATCAGGACATTCCCAGTACCTGCCCCTTCCCCTTATATCTAGGGAATCAGGTCATCACTGCTCTCTCAAAGGCAAAAAATACAGCCTCCATGGGACACAATAACATCCCAGGCTGCATCCTACATGAACTCAGGCAGGAACTTGCAGACCATTAGGTGCTCTATTCAAAAAAGCCTGAGTACCAGCTTTCTCCCAGCTGAGTGGAGGACAGCCACTGTCATCCCTTTACACAAAGGTGGAGCGTCCATTGATCTGGGAAATTATAGACCCATCAGCCTAACTAGCCTGATCTGCAAGGCCATGGAATGGATTATCATGCATCTCATTAACAGGGACATTGGCAACCTCCAAATACTTGACCCCACACAGTTTGGCTTTGTCAAGGGGAGGTCATGTCTGTTAAATCTGGTCGACTTTTTTGCAACAGTCACCAAAGCCATGGATGAGGGGAAAACAGTGCACACCACCTACCTTGACCTGGCCAAAGCCTTCGCCACTATTCCCCACTCAGGCATAATAGATAAACTCTCTCAACTAAGCATCAATTCGTATGTTACCAGATGGGTAGCTAACTGGCTTACTGATAGAACCCTCCTAGTCAAAATAGGAGAAGCCACCTCAAGCAGTAGACCTGTATCAAGTGGCGTACCCCAAGGTTTGATCTTGAGGCCTTTATTATTTGGGAAATACTTTTCTGAGGTGCAGGCCAAAACCAGTGGGCTATGGCAGACCAAGTTTGCAGATGACTGCAGACTGGGCGCTGCCATCAATTCCAGTAGTGACGTGAACATCCTCCAAGAGGGTCTCACCCAAACAAAGGACTGGTGCCAGAAGCATGGCCTCAAGCTGAATACAAAAAAATGCATCATCATTCCCTTTGGGGAGAGTGATGTCCCCACATATTATCACATTAATGACAATGTCCTAAGCATGCAGTCAGTCATGAAGGATTTGGGCAGCCAGATTGATAGCACCTGACTTTTGACCACCATGTTGCTTCCATTGTATAGAAAGCTTTCTACATGGCCCACTTCATAAGTAAGGGTCTCTCATCCGGTGACAAGGAGGTCATAACACCTCTTATTCTTTCCTTTTATGGCCCATTATTGAGTACAATGTCCCATTCAGCATGTACCTCACAAAGCACATGCAACAGCTGGAGAGACCACAGAGGTTCTTCACCAGCCCTATCCCTCTACTCTGTTTCATACAGACTTCTCAGAGGTGACTTCTGTCTGGTATACAAGGCAATCTTGGACCCCACCTTGATGGGACTGCTGCATATCTGCAAGTCAAGCTCCACTCGAGTAACCCACACACGTGGCCTCATCCTGGTCTGTGACATCAATAGGACTTGTTGGCAGGACAGATTTGTGTCCCAGAGACTCCCCCATCTATGGAATAGACTCCCTCTCCATGTCAAGCAGAGTACCTCTTTACCACTTTTTAAGTGCAGCCTGGGTAACTGGATGGGAAATAGAAAATACCCCCCTGGGATTCCATCTGTGTCCCTGCTGGACAGGGGCATCAGGTGCTGATTTGATATGCATGGGCTAAACTCTTGGCTGGGCTTATAAGGGCCTCAGGGCCAATAACCTAATAAATTCCTATGATCCTATCAACAATGACCTCCTTGGACCTAGATACCATATCTCTGTTTATAAGTTGTACAACACAAAATGAGTTCCTCACTGCTGTAGACATGTGATGTCAAAGGCTAGATTACTGCCTATGTGTATCCACAATTCCTGACAACTGGGCCAACTGGGTGTGTGGTCAGTATGATAGTTACCAGGGATGGGTGACGTCCCAAAGGATACTACTAAGCATTTCTTGGCATTTAGTTTTAGTACATGGCTCTGACACAAGTTATTTGTCAGTGTCAGCCTTTCCTTGAAATATTACTGTTGGTGGGGAATTCTATGACTACTCCTAATTTACAACTGTTTACAAACTTGGTCAGCCAAGGGTCGTTCTTGCTGGCCTTGACTTCATAGAAATATATACCAAAAAGGAGCAGTCCCAGGATTGATCCCTGAAGGACTCTGCTTGTCAATAGCCTCTTTGTAGTGGTGGACTCCCTGATTTTAACTTCATGGGCCCTGTCTGTGAGCCAACTGGCTATCCATAGGGTGATATAAGGGTTTATACCTAACCTCTTGAGTTTGTCAACAGTAACTAAGTGGAGTAATGTATCAAATGCCTTGACCAGGTCAAGGTATGTGGTGTAAACCATTTTGTTCTCATCCATTGCTTTGGTGACCTGCTCAAAGAAGTCCATCAGGTTGAGTAGACATGACTTGCCCTTGAAAAAAAATGTGCTGTGTTTTGTGTCTGGAGGTTTCCTATGTCATTATCGATCATTTCCATAATAATTCTTTCCATGGCTTTACATATGAGACTAGTGAGACTTGTGGGTCTGCAGTTTCCAGGGTCTGTAGATGTTCCATGTTTGTGCAGAGGGATGACTGTTGCTGTTCTCCATTTATGATGCATGAGCCTGTTTAAAGGCTATAGTTAAACAGTGTTTCCAGAAGACCTTATAGGTCATGTTTTTTGCTATTTAGAAGACAGTCTGGAATATTTTCTGAGCCCATTGATGCAGTGTTTTTGGCCTTAGAGAGAGCATTAAAGACTTCTTCCCTTGTGATAGTAGGGGAGTTATATTTGATGGCAGTTCCTAAGGGGAGACTGAGGGGGAGACAGGGGTAATGTTAGATATGAATTTGTCTGCCAGTAGCTTTGCTTTATCTTCTGGCTATGTATAGGTGACTCCATTAACTATGTGATCTCCACAAAATTGCCTTGTGATTGCCCTTGGCCTGGGATGGCACATTTTCCTCAAATTTGGCTTTAGTAGACTTTATTTGTCCTGAGTTATTGGTTTAGTTTGTTGACAGTGCTTTAATCCTGCTGGGTACTGCACCTTTTAATTTTTGCCATGAACCATGATTTTTGTGTTTCTGTTATACAACATACTGGTGTTCTGATTCCACCAGGGGGGGCTTGTTTTCTTTTTTTTGTTTGAATTAGTTCTATACTTATTCTGGTGGGAACAGCTGCCTCTGTGCAGCTATTAACATTCTTGTGCAGGGTGTCTGTGAACAGTTCTGCATAGGCAGCAGTGTTTCAGGGTTTATGGGGGCTTGAAATTTTGTCAGGTCATCACTTAATAGTAGGAAGTTAGCCTTAGAGTAGTTCCTGAACATTCCACGGTTAGCTGAGGGTCCAGGTTTTATTTTTACTTCAAAGGAAACCATTTTGTGATGTAACCTTACCAGGAAGGACATTACACTAGGTGGGAAGTGCTCTAGTATTAACCATCTGGTACAGGGAGTATGTGTTTAAAAATCAAGAATCTCTGTGCTTGTATGCTTGGTGTTGTAGATGATTCCCAGTTAATAGTGGAGTAATTAACATCACCCATGAATATGGTATTGGGTTGGATGGTGAGTGTTTCCAGTAAGGTTAAGTACATGTTACAAGTTTCCTGGGTTATAGAGGAGGACCCTGTAGTTTACAAAGAAGTGGAATGGGAATTTGCCTATGGTTATTTGAACATGGAGAAGCTCAATTGCATTGCTGTGTTTGACCATCCTTGAGGTATATTTATTTTCATGTAAATCGAGACACCTCCACCTTTAGTCTCTGTCAGTGTAGTAGCTGGTGTAAATGTGTGGAAGGCATTATAACCTTGCACTGTTGGTATGCTCTATGCAGCTTTAAACCATGTCTCAGTGACCACACAGACAGCAGCATTCTCTAGGGTGAGGAGAGCTTGTGAAGTTTCCTGTTTAGACTCCTAGCATTGAGCAGTAACACCTTTAGGTTTTCTCCCTTCCCATTTCTCCTGTGTCTCTATTCCGCAGTCTCATCCCACATTTCTTTCTTTCATCTTCTACCTCACTGCCCCACCATAATCTCACTTTATCTATCTATCTATCTATATATATATATATATATATATATATATATATATATATATATATATATATGGATCTAGGACATTTCACCGAAAGCTCAATTCACCGAAAACACAATTCACCAAAACACATGTCACCGAAAATGGTATATGGCCTTGTACTCACTGTAGTGCGACCCTGGAGTTGATATATATATAGTAGGGGGGGGCTATGCCCCCCCCACATATTTTAAATGTGTTACACTATATACATGCATACTTGCAATTGCAATCTTACTCTTATCCAAACATGATATATACTTGAAATATGTGGGGGGGGGGGCTTTGCCCCCCAATGTTGGGGGAGCAATGCCCCCCACTCTCCCTACTATAGATACCAACTCCAGCATCAAACTACAGTGGAGACAAGGCCATATACCATTTTCGGTGAAATGTGTTTCGGTGAATTGTACATTCGGTGAAATGTCCTAGATGCACACACACACACACACACACACACATATATATATATATATATATATATATATATATATATATATATATATATATATATATATATATGTGTGTGTGTGTGTGTGTGTGTGTGTGTGTGTGTAAATATGCTACTTATCTTTTTTTACTTAATTTTAGTAGATTGAATTCATGTTTAATGGAATAATTTATCTGATTCTGTTAACTGTCTTTACTGCATTTCATCTAACATTCAACTCCCTATATTGGATTTAGTGTAGTTATTTACTTGTTTAATAAAAGGGGGCTTTTATCCCTGATCTTCCTCTGACAAAGGGTTATTACGTAGTTGATTTTCCTGGTAAACACATGCCAGTAAACAAACAAAGAAATAAATAACACACCTGATATAGGACTGTAAATCTATAACAACAAACATCCCATCTATGGAGAGAGAGGTTCCTAACTCAACATATTCCCAACTTAAGAAATGCATTACTGCTACAAGTGAAAGTACTACTGTAGTTACCTTTATAAGTGGATGGGTAGACAGAAATATAAACCAGAGCTGTTGTATATAGCCCTCCTCAGTTTGGGATGTAATGACTATTATGTGCTTGAAAGATGAAGCACAGACTTTTAAGTGTGCCTGTTTAAAGGTGTATTTGTCTAGGCCTTTCATGATCACTTGCTTAATATTGGTTCAATGCTCATATCCTCCTATTATGTGAATATGTGGCCACAGAAACACTGTTCATGTGTTTCTCCGCATTGTCCCATAGGCTGAAGCCTATGGTGATCACCACAGGGTTTACTACTGTGAAGTATATGTTACTATGCCAAGATGTGAAAAACTAAAACTGAAACATCTAGCACACAAGGTAATTGCACTACCAAATAAACAAACATAAAAATGATATACAATGATATCATTGTTTTTGCAGGGATAGGCAAGTCCCTTGCACCCTGATGTAGGGGACCTGCTGTCATACCAATGATCTTTGTATAAACTAATTCCAATGTCACACAAACTCAGATAAAAGAAAAGGGGTATAAAAGAAATACAAACTCAGCTTTTCTCTCTTCTCCATTTCCTATGACTGCAAAAACCAAAGCACATCTTCAACTCACTAAGATACAAAGCGCTAAACAATGACAAACAGAATCACACGATTTTCTTTTGGTAATCTTTTGTGTTGCAATTACAATAAACTTGATTATCGGTGATGAACTTCCACCTGTAATAGGTAAGCAAGCAAAATTCCACTAATTTCCCCTTCTAATGCCCAACTTCCCACCTGGCTCCTTAGGAATCAGACCCACTAAATAAACATAGTTCTAGTTTGCTAAAGACAGGGCTGAATCCCTCTTTGGAATGGAAATGGAATAAATAATTTACATCTAGCTGTAATGCTTCAATGTGGGCAGCTGCGGTGGTGCAGCGGTTAGCATTGCCACCTAACAGCAAGAGGCTCTCTGGTTTCATCCTTGGCTGGGGTGCCTTCTGTGTGGAGTCTGCATGTCCTCCCTGTGGTTGCGTGGGTTTCCTCCGGGTGCTCTGGTTTCCTCCCACATCCCAAAGACATGCTGTAGGTGGATTGGAAACTCAAAATTGGCCCTAGGTGTGAGTGCGTTTGTATGTGTGCCTTCTGTGGAAGGTTGGGCATCAGGCTGGCAACTCGACACTGTAAAAACTCTAGTGCCAGTCATGAGTGGACAGGTGATCTGCTTTGGCAACCCCTAACTGGAAAAAGCTAGAAGAAGAAGTAATGCTTCAATGTCTTCACAACAATGGAGCACTCCTATTTCTAATTATATTCTCCCAAAGCAGTTGAAATGTAATTGAATGCTTGTGTTACATCATAGTCTATAACCTAACATAAAGATTAAACTGCTTCCCACAACAAAAGGCTGATGAAATTTACAGCTAATAAATACTAAAATCACCTTCAAAATAAATTATATCTTTCAGTGTTATGCATATTGTTTGCAAGTTTTGTGTATTATCTTACTGTAATAAGAGAGTTTTCATCTTTTCTGCCTTTGATTACTGACATGTAAGCCCACTAACGTCCTTACATATAAACTATGTAAGAGATCTGTTTTTAATTTGCTGCACACAGACAAAGTCTAGTTATATTAATAACTACTTTACTTTTCTGTATCTTTCTGACACACTCCATGAAATGCAAATATAGAAATTATTTCCTTATTTACTCAGAGAGCAACACCTTGTTTTCCATGCAAAGTGGTTTATTTCATCTTGTTGTTGTAAATGCAGTCTGTATGAACGATGTATCAGATTCAGAAACAGGTTTGCTAATATCATTATGAAATCACCTCCCACTAAAGTATATTTTTCAGACCTTTGGAGCTGAGTTCCTTTAGAGTTTTTCATTCAGAATGGGACCTCAGAGAGCTTACAATACCACCACTGGATTCCAAATGAATATATGGTTTATGATTTATGTTATAACTGCATATAAAACACAACAGCTGAAAAATGCAGCAAACAAAAATCTGGATGCAAGGGTTTCAGTGGCTCAGCTCAAATGTGATTCCGGAATATTTAGTCTTTTAGAAATTGTTTCAATTCCAGAGCTTTTTTTTTTGGTCGCAGTATATTTTAGAGTGTCAGCCTTAATTGTCTCAGTATTTAAGTGTGCATTAACAAGCAGAGTTTTAAAATGTAAGTTTAGTGCCAGACCCCCAGAAAAAAATAACTAAAAATGGTATAAAATGGTTCAAATATTGGAATAAACATATGGAACCAAAGCCGCTGTGCAGAGTGCAATGCATGTAAGATGTTTGCAGTTTGAGGAATGTTTGTTTTCCCGATTGTGTGGATGCTTTCATTTTTCTAACATTATGTGACAAATTGCACTGCAGTGGCAAGTGTGTTATTCTGTTATTAAATATTGAAACAACTGAGCCCACACTGTGTTTGGCTGCTATTTGCAATCAGTCAAGGAGATATACCAATAGGCTACATTTTTTTGTTTTGTTCACATACAAATTAGAGATGAAATACGACAATGGCCATTATGGGTGTGTTGTTTGGAGAAACATACTGTGAACATACTCATAAATGTTTCCTCATTCATTATTCTCTATCAAATATGCATGATTGTATTTGTTTTACACCTACTCTAACCTGAGTAATTAATTGATTTCTACCACTATATTCAAATAACTCAGACCAGATATTTTTACTTTCTCTAAATTATCTGCTTTTTATTTTTGGCAAGTATCTAGCAAGCATTTTTAACTCTTATGCAACAATCCCGGCACTTCAGAATCACATATCTCTTCTGTGATCACAGCCAAGCCAGCACTGTTTACAATGAATGCGTGACAATCCCCGAGGATCTCTAACAATGCATGAGGCCAGGCAAGAATGTGTGACGAGGATCTGCTCATTATGACCACCATTTGGGTCCATGGGATAACCATGTTACACCAATTAATGGCTAAAGTATAGCATGAGCAATTGTTGTAAACATTGATTAAGCACAAGCCTGTAGGTTAGTTGTTGCAAAATCGGTCTCACAGATGGTAATGCTGATGTGCTGATCTATTGTTGTAACTCAGGGATAAAGATATACAGAGAAATGCCTTTTGGAAGAAAATAAGGGAAATATGCCTACGGGTGTATAGGTGGCAGAAACAAGCAGAAATGGACACAACTGCAATGCAAGGTAACAGGTCAGGGATGCAGAATACAATAGAGAAGGGGGTATGAGACATACACACAGATATCAGGCTGAAGTATGTAAACTCAAAAAATGTGAAACACACGCAAGATAGGTGGGATACATAAAAGTATCAGGATTTACTGACCTACCCTATCATCATCAAAGTTTGATCGGTATAACTATATTTAATCAACTTTGAGGGGATTTGAACTGCCAGCTCTTTTCAGTTGCATTCTTCCCAAGACTTCCTTAAAGTAAGCTCTAAAAGCAGTAATGGTGAAGGTGTCAGTGAAGCACACAGCAGGAGATTGTTACACATTCACAGAAGTAAAGGAAAAAACATATAGGCCTCATGGGATTTGAGCCCATAAATCTCTTCACTAATATTTGAACAAAGACTGTTCCTACAGGTTGAACCATAGCAGTACTCTTATGGAAGCTAACAGTGAAGTACATAGCAGGTGATTACTACACATCTGCAGAATGGGAACATAAAAGTCACAAAAAGCTTTCAACTCTGAATGATCAAAAAATGTTTTTAAGCCCTGAAGGGTATTGAATTCTAAAGCCTCTTTATTTGTGCTGGACACACCACTTCATTAACAAGCTGAGTTACAGCTGAGCTACAGAAGCAGGCTACTGAAATTGCAGAATGAGGGTTGGGAGGGTGGCCTAATGGTTAAGGTGTTTGCCTTACAAACACAAGGTGCAGGGTTTGAGTCTCACAAGGGATAATTGGCTAGGCTTAAAATGGCTCGCAAGGGCAGTTAGCTTAGTATGAATCTATGACTGTGTAACATAATTAGTGTATTTATGTACACATCCTGCAGTTTAGGTGTACAAATAGCAAGTGATTGCAATATTTTCTCAGAGTGGAAGCATAAAAGTAAAGAAATATATAATCCTAAGGGCATGTGAACCCTCCACTCTGTGCGCTAATACTTTACAAATCATTTCATTACCAAGCTGAGCCATTAAAGTAATTAAACTAAAGGCATAAGCATTACCCAATTTCATACTTGCAAAATCATCACAACAGCACTCATCTCATCTGTGCAATCAATGTCAGTCAAAGCCAGTTTATGCAGCAGATGACCATGGCTGGGCTTAATCATTGTTATACAATGATTAGTACCATTCTTTGTCAGTTATACATGGGCATTGAGCTGTTTGTTACCCCACTGCACACAGGGTGAACACAAAAAGATAAGGGATTTAGAAAACCTATATGGACATGTGTGGTATGTTTATTTTTTCCAGATTAGAGGGTGGAAATGGGAATATGGAAAATGGAAGAAAAGCAAAAGCCAGCAGGGGTTAGACCAGAGGATGGGTGAATAAAGAATGAGCAGTATGGAGGTGCTGTAGGAGGGACTGGTGCTGGTTTTATATTTTTGTACAGAGGGTTACATTGGGGAAGTAATTGGTGGAAGTATGAGGGTTAGCCTTGGCAGCAGGAGAGGAGAGACATTGCTGACATGGTGTGCGGTTACAAAAAGAGAGGGGGAACACAATGGTGAGGGAGACATCAGACATTCAGACTGAAAGACAATGAGGGGAGCATTAAACGGCATGGACACAAAATGAAGGGGAACACCAGGTTGGGGGATAGTATCGGGTGCTTACAGCTGTGATCTTTGCCAGCTGATACCCAGTGGGAGATTACTTATCACCCTGGTACTCTCATCACTGGCACTTGGCTGAGATGATGGAAGTGCTGGCCTCGGAGCCACAGATGTGGCTCAACAAGTCACTAGCACAGGTATTCCATTGAGCCAGTTTGTGCATTCAATCTCCTCTCTTTGATATCCACCACACTCACGGCCAGCTGCCAATGGGTGACAAAGACATCCACTCCACTCTCACTGCTGCTGGCAGGTACAACTGTAACTGTTTCTGGTGAAGAGCTACCTGAAGTAGGTAGTGCAGGTAGGGCAGGAGGTGTGGAGGCAACTGTGGCAGACAGGGGTCCAGATATGCTGGGTGCTTCTGCTGGTGACAGCACTGATGCTGCTACCATCTATGGGGGGGACAACAGGCCTTACCAGTGGGATGGGTGCCGGTCATTGCACTGCTGCATATCGTCATGAAATAGTGTAGACAAACAAAATAATGAACAAAATAAATGTATGTAGCAGGGCGGATAGCAACAAAGGCTAAGAGGGTAAGAGAAATGCAAATACAATGAAAAGCTGAAGTTCTTACTGTGCTCTTTGTAATGTTACTGATTCAATCAAAAGTAATATAGTTGTTGACTCATGGATTTAATAATCCTGATAGTATCTATAAATGCATGTTGGACCACAGCCAACAGCCATTATCATGTGCAGTCTGGTAGACAGACTGAGCAACAGTTGCCTGTAATCAGAGATGCAGCACTAACATGGGTGTGACTAATAGGTTCTTAGATTAGTACTAGGTAACTGCCTTTGTGAGCCATTTTAAGCCTAGTCAAATACCTCATGTCAGAATCAAACCCTGCACCTCATGTCTGTAAGGTAAACACCTTAACCATTATGCCAAAATCCCACCCTTTGGGCTCGTAATGTACATACACAAAAGAAGCATGCTGCTCAGACACACATATTTCACTTACAAGTGATAGGTAAAGGAAACAATAGCTATTTTTTTATTAAAACATGTCCATTCAACTACCATATTTCTCTGTAAATAAGACCTAACTAGAGAATAAGGTATAGCATGGTTTTCCAGAGTGGTCATGATATAAGCCCTATCCCAAAAATAAGCCCCAGTTAAGATCGTCAACAACAGATGATGGACATGTTGAATTATAAAATAATATTATTGACACCCGTTGACTGAGGTTATCATACTCTGCTCATCATTTTCGGACCATTCAGACACCCAACTTCTCTTTGCAGAAAGTCATAATATTCTTTCCCCAGGAGTCCTCCACGATTCTTACTTTAACCCTAATCCTTACTCACACTTGACGTTTGAGATCCTGGACCCATAAACACTGGCAAGTGTACTTTGACTTGTCAAAGCACAGACAATGCATGCAAAACATGCGCACTTGATAATGAAAGGGTGTGGTTGTGTCTTCTTAATTGTCACCATTTTTGTTGCCACTCCTGTCTCGTAAGTCTTCAATTACCCCCCCCCCGACAAAATGAATGCAAAAAGAAAGAGCTATTTTGTCAAATACAAGAAAGGAATCATGGAGGACTCCTGGGGAAAGAATCTGATGGCTTTCTGCAAAGAGAAGTTGGATCTCTGAATGGTCTGAAAATGGTGAGCAGAGTATGATAACCTCAGTCAACAGGTGGATGAGAGAAATGCTAAGAAATGCAAGGGTGGATCAGGTCAGCCACCATTATTTCCTGAGCTGGAAGACATCATCTGTGAATGGATTGCTAACAGGAAAGCAAAGACTTTGGTTGTGCGCAGGGCTGATATTCAAGGATTTGCCTTTGCAATGGCACCACAGTTAGAAATATCCCCAGAAGAATTCAAAGCATCACAACACTGGCTGGAGGGCTTCCTTCAGCGATATAAACTGTCTCTAAGAAGATCGACAACACTGTTCAAGCTGGAAGATACTGAAGTTATTAAATGTGCACTTGCATTCAAGTCCTTTGTTGATGGCATCGACTTTACTAAATACCAACTCTCCAACATGATTGCTATGGATGAAACTCCAATGTTTATGGGCCAAGGATCTCAAACAACAATTGATCAGAGGGGTGCCTCATCAATCTACATTCCCTGCACTGGTTATGAAAGTGCACATCTTAACCTGTATTTTGACAATTCATCTAGATGGAAAGAAAACTCCACCTCTAATCATTACTAAGAGCAAGAAAGATAAGATTGAACGTGTTTCAGGCATTTACATTCTTGAAACCTAAAATGCCTGGTGCACACAAGCAGTTACAAGGAAATGGGTCAATGTAATGCTGCCACTTATTTTGCGAGGTGGCGAAAGAGGTCTGCTAGTCTGGGATTCAGCCAACACTCACCGCGCTAAAAAGATGAAGAACTTCCCTGCGCAGAGAAGAATAGATCAAATAATGATTTCCGCAGGAATGACTGCCTATCTCCAGACTCTTGATATTGCAATAAAAAGCCATTCAAGGACCATTTGTACATGAAACTCAATGACTACATTGAAAATAGAATGGAGAGAAATCAGCATGGAAACTTTGTGAAGCCTAGCCTGCAAGAGGTTGTGACTTGGTTGAAGAATTCATGGGATAAAATCACTGACAGCTGTGTTGACAATGCACTACGAGCAGGCTACATGGACAAGCAGTGCTCATTTAAGGAGAGCTCTGTTGCTGGGCATGACAGATTGGGGCCAATGGTTCTACAGAAAATGGAGTCACAAGAAATTCAGGCTGGAATTCGGGGGTTGGAGACTTATGATAATGTTCCAGAAGAAGATGACATGACTGTATTTGAATAACTTTTCTGTTATCGGGGAACAGAATGGATTTCTTCTGCTTTCAGCTGCCAGCAAGCTCGTCAGTTTTTTGACTTTATTGTATTAGGGTAACGTTTCATTATCAAGGAGTAATTACAAAGTAAGGCCACTAGTTCCCAGACTTCATTTTTATGACTTTCCATCATTCTTCTCTTACGGTTTGGGTATGGAATAAAGAAAGCATCACCACTCAAAAAGTGGCAGTTATTCACCTGTTTTATTCCCCTCCTTCAATGCACATGTATTGAGATTTTTCTGCACTTTCTGTTAAACATGAAATATTGCACTGTGAAAGCCAAGGTGTAGATATTCTGAAGTTGAAATGTTTGCTGCACTGTTTATGTAGAATCCTCATACAACTGTTAATGTGTTACCAAGAACTGTTACCCAGTAACGGAAAAGTACCAAATAAATGTCAGTCTGTGTACATGAATAAATGTTGATTTGTGTACATGAATAAATGTCGATTTTTATACATGAATAAATGAATAAATGTAGATTGTTGTATGAGGGGATAAATAAGGCATCCCCTGATAATAAGCCCTAATGTGTATTTTGGCAGAGGAAAAAGTATAAGAACCGGTCTTATTTTCGGGTAAATAAGGTAATAATGATGATCTTACATATTTGGAACGTGACATGCTGCAGTTGTACTAAAGAGACAAAAAATAAGCCTGAAATATTTTTCAGGACAACACAACTGTGGGGACTTTACCAATAGGCATCCTCACAATATGAGAGCAGAGCCTGAACATCCTGTCCCAGCTGTCCACCTAAATAACAGAATGCATGCACAGACACACTAATTACATTGACCAGTCATACTGTTAGTGCATGAAAGTTATACATCTTTTGAATGAATCCCTACTGCTGTTAATATTAAAAGCAAGACATTATTAAGCATGTGTATTCATTGCAGTGTTCTCTGAGGTACTGAATGTACTCCTGTGTAGTTGCCTCTTCCTTCCAAACTCTTCATCAGAGAGCATTGTATAATATTTGTGGAGGGCATACAATGACAGTTTAAAGTCTGACTTAATACAACAACATCATATGCGGTGTTCACTGCCTAACTTGATCTTCCCATCAGTGTAGGAAGTCAGAATTCAGCTGCATCATGTCACGATAGTGGTGACAGCACTGTTCCTCCATGTGTGGGATGACAGTTTCAGGGGTGACAGCGTGACCCAAACTATTCCAAGCTTAAGCCTTATATTGAGAAGCTTTATATCCTCCTGCAGGAGCATCTGCTTCCAATACTGAGTGTGGAGCTGGACAGCTATTTTTCGTTTCATCCATGCATCACCTCTATGTTCTAAAATGAGGACTACTCTCTTCTTCTCCAGCCATGATGTGAAACCTTGAAGAATCTAAGAGAAAAACGTCAGAGAGTTGGTACCCAAATCAGGTCTCACATGTACCATCTGTCATGGAAAGATTTGTGAGATATGTGGTAAACTGAAATCATATAGATAATCTATTACTACGGTTCACAATGGCAGTTGTGAGGCCATGTCCAGATGGTTAAATATGAAATGACACCACCCCTCACAAAAAGCATAGACTAACTGCATGTGCACATTGCTGACAGCAGATAACTAGGTTTGTGGATGGCATTGAGTACAAATTTTCATGATGTTTTCCCGGTGTGCTAATCGTGCAAATTGATTAATTCAGTATAAGTAATGAGCTGAACCCTAATTAGCATGATCATCGTGCCAAGAGAGGTGAATCTACATGATATCAGCATGATGAAAATCACAGACCCTCACCATACAAAGGAAGAAAACACTGCTACAAGAGTTTGATTCCTGACAAGGGTGATTTTGGACTACAGTTTCTTCACCATAATATATATAAATGTATAAGGTGATTCATTAATCTGTATTCCAGTTGCTTTTACATGCTTTTAAACCTGCCACCTATACCCTGCCAATGTGTCCTAAGGGGGAGATTGTAAGGCTACTGAGTTTACCAACATGTGGATTGTTAAGATGGACAGGAGACACACCCAGAACTACTGTTGAATACAATCTATTATTTTAAATGTTAACCACTACTTTCCCCAAATATCCTCCAAATTTACTGTTTTAAATACATCCTTATCTTCCATCCTTCAAATCCCTCTACTTTTACATTTCAAAAACATGTTTCTCCTACAATTTCTCATACAAGTACCTCTTCTCCAACTTGCACACTTAACATCCTACCTAAATCCACAGTTGCTACAAAACTCATATTGCTTCAAAAACTCCTCTGAACCTCATGTCCCAATCATACCCTATCAATATCAACATTCTTATATCATACTATGTACAGCTAAACAAAGCAACAAAAATTACTACCAAATTGGATATTAAACATAAAATCAAGGAAAAATGCCTCTGCCAGTCACATCATGCCTCTATATCCATAAAAGTTTGCACTGACATCCATCTAAATCTTGGTCCAGCTCAGCATATTCAGTTACCAGACACCATAACCCAGCAACTCCATTGTCTCTGCCAACCTCTCCCACAGTCCCACCATGGCCTTCATCTACATCGTACCAACATACAAAGTCCCACAGTCCCACCACAGCCTTTATCTATATCGTACCAACTTACAAAGTCCCACAGTCCGACCACAGCCTTCATCTATACCGTACCAACTTACAAAGTCCCACCACAGCCTTCATCTACACCGTATCAACATACAATGTCCCACAGTCCCACCACGGCCTTTATCTATACCATACCAACTTACAAAGTCCCACAGTCCCACCACAGCCTTTATCTATATCGTACCAACTTATAAAGTCCGACAGTCCCACCACGGCCTTCATCTATACCGTACCAACTTACAAAGTCCCACCACAGCCTTCATCTACACCGTACCAACATACAAAGTCCCACAGTCCCACCACAGCCTTTATCTATATCATACCAACTTACAAAGTCCCATTAGTCCCACCACGGCCTTCATCTATACCGTACCAACTTACAAAGTCCCACAGTCCCACCACAGCCTTCATCTATACCGTACCAACTTACAAAGTCCCACAGTCCCACCACAGCCTTTATCTATATCGTACCAACTTACAAAGTCCCACAGTCCCACCACAGCCTTCATCTATACCGTACCAACTTACAAAGTCCCACCACAGCCTTCATCTACACCGTACCAACATACAAAGTCCCACAGTCCCACCACGGCCTTTATCTACACCGTACCAACTTCCAAAGTATTTATAACAAACTCCCTGAAATGCATGCATGGATAACACTACACATTCTAGATACTTTAGTTGACACAGAAAAGAAAAGAAAATTGAAGAAATTGCCCTGCCACACTATAACATCATCAGATCAGACTGAACCAACAAAACACTTGGCAGTGCGACTTATTTTTCTAAAAACACACTAGACATCTCTCTTTACTTGCACCCTGTCAGCTTTTTCTAACTCAGAAATCTTACTAACCATGCTAAAACTAAACACTCACAACACAATCACAGTGTGTGTGTGTGTGTGTGTGTGTGTGTGTGTGTGTGTGTGTGTGTGTGTGTGTGTGTGTGTGTGTGCGTGTGTGTGTGTGCGCGTGTGTGAGTGTGCGCGTGTGTGTGTCTGTGTGTGTGCGTGTGTGTGTGATATTTATATCCCCAGGTAGCAATGCCAGATTCCGTCATGAAACAATAAGGTAGCAAGTCATACAATCTGAAAATCTAACCAATACTATATATCTGTACAAGCTCACCCAACGTATCACCACACCAGCTAGATATAACAAAGCCACAATCAGACTAGCATCCTTCTATTGGATCCCAACATCCAATTCAAACAAAATGTCATCTCACAGAACTCTGCCAGACACCCAAGTGATCGCTTACCCATCTACACCACAAGGCAAGAGCCCCAACACTCATCATTACAACCTGGTAAGAAAACATAAATACTTTTCACAAGGACACTTTCATTAATGCACTACACCTCCTTAAATGGGAGTCACTAAAGTCTCTTCCTATAGACAATGCTGTCTTTGAGTTCAGTAAAGTCTTCCTACATGGTCTAAACATTCTAGCTCCCCTCAGAACAAATAAAGTCAAACCCAACCTTGCCCCATGGCTATCCTTGGCAACTACGCAACTCATAAAATAGAGACATAAAGCCTGGAAGGTCTGCACAAATAAATAATAAATGATTTATTCCCATTTTCAGTGGAGGCCCCAGGGCTTTTCTCCCCAGGTGTCCACTGAAAATGAGCTCACCTGGCCTAGTGGACCTTCCCTGTAAACAAATGAAAATAAATAAATAATAAATAAATAAGTAAATAAATAAAGAATGAAATAATACAGCTTCTACTTTACTAGTATATAGACAATTACAAAACCTAACAAAACACCTTATCACCATAGATATGAAAAACTGTTACTCAGCCATTCAAAAGACACACACTAATAATCCAAAACTCTTCTGGGCCTCAGTCAATAAACTTAAATTCAGTACAAGCTACACAGCCAATACCAAACACACAGAAAGAAACATTTACTATGGTCAACCAATTCAATACCCTCTTTATACAGACAGTATTGTCATTAACCAACCAGGTGACTAATCAAGCTCTTGATGTCCCTACTCTGTCATATCACGTCTATCAACATTTCCCCTTCCAACTATTTCCCACACATACCATAAATAATACCTCAAAAAATGTATGCCCCTGTCAATCTACCTGGTGAATATCTTGAAATAGCAAAAGAGACTATTGCACAACCAGTCTCAATTCTGATAGATCAATCCATATCTGAAAATAAAATCCCCACGCTGTAGAGAAAACCCTCATTAATCCACTGCACAAGGGTGGAATCAATGTAGATATCTGAAACTATAAGCCCATTACCATTTTATCTCCCCTATCAAAAATATTAGAAAAATGTCTTCATGTGCAACTTCTAAATTATCAATTAGACTCCCAGCTTATGTCTTCAGTCCATCATGACTTCTGTTCTCATCACTGCACAATTACTGCTTTGCTGAATTTTAATACTGTCAACAACCACATAAATGCTGGAAGCGTAGTCTTCACCATCTTCCTAGACTTACCAAAAGTTTTTGCTACTGTCTCCCACCAGAATTTCTTATATAAACTCTCATCATTAGTACTCACCAATTCTTCACTGCAGTGGTTCCATAGCTTCCTGTCAAATAGGCCACAAGAAATTAAATAGAAACATAATTTCTCTGCCTCCTTGGTATTAACTATTGGTGCCCCTCAATGATCTATTCTAGGTCACATACTTTTCAATGTATTTATCAATAACCTATACAATGTTACAAAAAAATGTTATTCTAATTCAAATTACAGATGACTCAACCCTAATCCTAATCCAAAACTCTCTGAACTACAAGACCTTACACAACAGTCTTTCTTGATTGAACCATGGCCACGTAATTCACAACTGCTTCTAAATATTGAAAAAAAAATTACTGCTCTTTACCTAAAACACATCTCTCCCAAAGCAACACTATTCACTATCATCTCTGCCAAGAACACCATGATAGAACATGTGAACCACACAGCATTACTCCATGTCATCACACTATCATCTCTGCCAAGAACACCATGACAGAACATGTAAATCATACAAAGTTACTCCATCACACTATGATCTGTTTTTGCCAAGAACATCATGATAGAACATGTAAACCACGCAAAGTTACTCCATGTCATCACAGTATCATCTCTGCCAAGAACACCATGATAGAACATTTAAACCACGCAAAGTTACTCCATGTCATCACACTATAATCTCTGCCAAGAACACCATGATAGAACATGTAAATCATGCAAAGTTACTCCATCACACTATGATCTATTTCTGCCAAGAACATCATGATAGAACATGTAAACCACGCAAAGTTACTCCATGTCATCACAGTATCATCTCTGCCAAGAACACCATGATAGAACATTTAAACCACACAAAGTTACTCCATGTCATCACACTATCATCTCTACCAAAAACACCATGATAGAACATGTAAACCACACATTACTCCATGTCATCACACTATCATCTCTGCCAAGAACACCATGATAAAACATGTAAACCATGCAAAGTTACTCCCTGTCATCACACTATCATCTCTTCCAAGAACAGCATGATAGAACATGTAAACCACACAAAGTTACTCCATGTCATCACACTATCATCTCTGCCAAGAACACCATGATAGAACATGTAAACTATACAAAGTTACTCCATGTCATCACACTATCATCTCTGCCAAGAACACCATGATAGAACATGTAAACCACACAACGTTACTCCATGTCATTACACTATCATCTCTGCCAAGAACACCATGATAGAACATGTAAACCACACAGCATTACTCCATGTCATCACACTATCATCTCTGCCAAGAACACCATGACAGAACATGTAAACCATGCAAAACTACTCCAGGTCATCATAGATGACCAGCTGAAATTTTGACCACCATGTATCATGCACACTTTAAAAAGCTAATCAAAAACTAGGTATATTAAACAGTAAAACGCTCATGTTGATCAGGATGAAACACAGGAATGGTTAAGAAGAGGTGAATTTAAACAAAAAGACAAAAGGTTAATATGGCAGCCCAGGATGGTGAACTATGTACACACTGGTTTACAAAGTCCATTGAACATGTGGGAGAAACTGACAAATGTAGGTTTTGTAAAACAGAATTGGAAACAGTCACACATCTTGTTGCTGGTTGTGACATACTAATGACAGAAGGACTGTATACTGAAAGGCATAATAATGTGGCAAAACTGTTCACTAGGGACTGTGCAAACATTATAATATACTGAAGTAGCTGAAAAACACTGGAAACATGAGCCACAAAGCATTATAGAAAATGATAACGTTTATATCACATGGGATCACCCACTACCAACAGTTCAGAAAATAGACATGAGAAAACCAGATATAGTAGTCCATGAAAAGAAGATAAAAGTAGCATCAGAGGCAGATGCTTGGTGCTGGAGCCATGGGCTCGAGCTTAGTGCCAGGGGGTGTGTGGTTGTCCCCTTTGGGAAAGACCATGTGCTCGTGGATTGCCACATGGGTGGCAGTGCACTGGACACCGAGGGTGTGATGAGAGACTTGGGGACACAGGTGGGCGGTGGTCTCGCCTTTGATGGCTGCATCACCACGGAAGTCAGGGGGTCCTTCTGTGTGGCACATCTCATCACTGGGGGATTTTCGTCCAGAGGGAGGGAGGTCATTGTCCCACTGTGCTCATCCCTCATTGAACCCATCATGGAGTGCGGCACCCCATTTGGTATGTACTTCACGGGACATCTGCAGCAGTTGGAGGGGCCGCAGAGGTGCCTCACTGGGAGGGTCACAGGCCTAAACTGGGTTCCCTGTGCTGACCATCTAGGGAAGCTCCAGCTGTACTCTGTGGCATGTCGTCTGCTTGGGGGAGATCTCTGCTTGACATGCGGGGCCATGTCGGGCCCTGAGCTGTTGGACATGTTCCACTTGAGGAAGTCCCGATCCCTCGGAGCCGCACGCTCCGGGGATCTGGACCTTGTTGTCACTGTGGGCGGAGCATGCTGGAGGGATGGGTTCCTGGCCCGAGGACTCCCTATGCTCTGGGGTGGACTGCCCATGCGTGTCAGTGGAACGCCTCCTTGGCCCACTTCAGGGGGGGGGTCTTGATGATTGGATGGAAGGTGGGATTTTCACCCCGGGGATAATGTTGGTCACCCTGCTGGACAGGGGTCCAGGGAGGTGGATATTGTGGGAGGAGATATCCAGGGAGTTGTTGTGGCTGGGCTTGTGTGGGCCCTAGGGCCTATAGCCTAGTACCAACCTATAAACCTATGAACCTATCAAGCATTGAAATTGCTACACCCAGTGATTACAGTGTCTTACATACAGATAGACACAAAGTCATAAAATAGCAGGATATATAGGCAGAAATTAGGGCAATATGGAAGAAGGATACCCAGACAATTCCAACAGTAGTTGGAGCAACATGTCTTATAAAAAATAATTTGCAGTTGTACTTAGATATGTTACCAGTACATGTGACTCCGTATGAATTGCAGAAGTCAGTTCTGGGCAGATTGAGAGTGATGGGAAGAGCACTTTTGGCTAATGTCAAAGAATGAAACAATACTAATTTCATGAACTTTAATCATACTTTAACAAGGAATGGGGTCCATTCATGTCATGCTATTAGAAACCCAAAAGGCTTGGAGAAATTAAACCGTGATAAAAAGCTACCTGAGTGACACAGCCAGAAGACTTATAACCTGTATTCTCTTACTGCCATCCCTCCACTAGGCTGCCCAAGCTTCCCTTACCTTCAAGTCTCACAACTGTTCAAACTTGTGCAAAGTTATGATAAAATAGCCAAATTTACAGTAAACTATAACAACAGGACATAGAAATGACTAGCCCTCACAGAAGTAAACTTGTTCGCACTAATAAGCTCTTTCTCCACTAAGTACAATACACAGACCTCTCTTATGAGCTGGAAAACTGCCCAGTACTTAAAAACTTAATACGTCCCTACACCTCCAACAAAATTTTACATTCTAAATACATATCACTAATCACTATAACTCCATCAGGAACCGCATCCCACTACCACTGAAATCCATTCAGAATGTAAACTCATTTAAAACACAACTAGAACTTGACCTATCAAATCAATGGATCTGCTCCTGTATACCTCCAGGATAAATGCAGTACAATCTTCAGCTTGCTATATCATCCAAGAATTTCTCTTTATTGAGATTTCTATACCCAACAACCAGTTTTCACCAATACCTAAATCTTTTTACTACCATCTCTCAGCCATATACACAGTTTTGTAACACTCCCCTTCCCACCTGTATGCTTGTAATTTAAACCTTAGGTTAGTCATGTATCATTGCCTCTGAATCTGCTTAATACCCCACCTTAAACACAATACTGACACGTTCTGTCCTACCAAGTACCTTCCCCACTTCAGTTTCTTTGAATTTCTAATAGCTAATCAAAAGATTTGTCTGACAAACCCATAAATACACATCTTCAGAGCTCAACGTGTACTAAATGCATAACTGTATTCTATACTGTAATGCAATCTAATTGTCAAAGCTAGAAGCAATTATTAATTTATATTGCTTAATGGCTGTTCATGCATATCACTGAATGTGTGTTTAAAATGTTTGTAAGATTTTAGAGCTCTTCTCCCCAGGTCTCCACAATGAAAAGTTTTTTTTGACAAAACCCAGTAAACAAAAGCCAGACAAACATAAAACTAAATAAAAAATATTAGTGCAATATGCCTTGCACATGTGGCATTAGCCATAACATTTGTAGCAATGTTGTTGTAATGGTCAGGATCCTATTAGATTGAAGAAAAATCAAAATCTTGAATGCTCATATGAGCGGAAATGCAGGTAATTGAAATCTCTATTGTGAGATTGAGGTACAGTGAAGATTGGAAAATTTGCCCTTTCCTCACTGTAGTGCGATCTCGGAGTTGGAATATATTTTTAGTGGGGGGGGGGCACAGCCCCCCACAATAGCGATTTTGATTTCCTGCATTTTTGCTCATATGAGCATTCGTGATTTTGATTTTTCGTCTATGTAATATAGACCCTAATGATCATGTACCATTGGTGGGTCTCTATCAAATGGCATTTTGGATGGCATTTTATCAAACATGCAGTTCGTCAAACCATTCTGACTGAGATCGCATTATGGGATGTATTTGGAAATTTACCCATAACCCACTGTAGTGCGATCTCAGAGATCGTATATATCTATATATATCTGTAAACACACATATATGTATACATACATATATATATATATATATATATATATATATATATATATATACACATATATATATTATATATATATATATATATATATACACACACACACATATATATATATATATATATATATATATATATATATATATATTTTTTTTTTTTTTTTAATTTAACATTCTTTTTTTTAATTAATTAATTAATTTATTATTCCTTAACCAGGAAAGTCCGACTTAGAACTAAGCCAATTTTCAGTGGAGGCCCAGGGAGAAACACTCCAGATGCATGTCTTTGTAAAGTGGGAAGAATCCAGAGCACCCAGAGGAAACACACACAAATGCAGGGAGGACATGCAGACTCTGCACAGAAGGCACCCCAGATAAGAATCAAACCGGAGATCCTCTTGCTGTCAGGCAACAACGTTACCGCTGCACCACTGCTAAGTGCTTTTATCGAAAAAGCACTTTCGTTAAAGCGTGTTAAAAAAAAAAACTACATTAACATTTTGTGCCCCCCACACCCCCCCTACAATATTCTCCCTCCGAGAATGCACTACAGTGGAGAAAAGGGAAATTTCCCTTACCCGCACCGTAGTACAGCCTCAGCAACAGGCATACTTACGCAAAAGTGCTTCTTCGGTGAAAAGCACTTTCTCGTAAGTATGCCCGGCCGTTTGGGTTTCGGTCGTTTGCTCATTCGAGCAAACATCCGGAACCCATGTATATATATATATATATATATATATATATATATATATATATATATACATATATATATATATATATATATATATATATATATATATATATATATATATATATTATAATTAGTGGGATGGCATGAAGAGGGAGGTTCGATGATGGCATTTCCAATGAAATGCAGTTTGATGATCCGATTCTTCGATGTAGTAATAATAATATAGACCCATTGTTGGTCATTGAACTTCTGTGATTATCTTGTGCAGAATATGTGCCCAGTCCATCTACATCCTGACATTCACTTAAAGATTGCGGATAGAGATATCTAACTGTCAGGCACAAATACAGAATACTATATCGCCTACGAAGATAACAGTAGTGTTATGATTTGTAAGGTCCACACAAGAACAAGGCTGATAATTCTACTGTTTTAAAACAATACAATAACAATGAACACTAAAGAGTGGGCAAGGCAGATCTCTCCAAGTAAAACCATGAACTGAAACTACTGAGAAATGCCACTGCAATGTGAACCACCATAAACCAAGTATATATGTATCCAACAGTCAAAGTCAAAAAACAACAAAGGTATCTGATGAAATATTTTTTACTAAGGACAATAGTTACGTTGGATATATATATATATATATATATATATATATATATATATACATATATATATATATATATATATATATATATATATATATATATATATATATATATATACTTGGTTTATGGTGGTTCACATTGCAGTTTCTCCAGAACATTTCTCAGCAGCATTTCTTATTGTTTTTGGTTCTTAAGTTTACTGTTTTCCATACCAACAGATCAATGCTTAAAAAACAGGATGCACAAAAAAAAACCTGCTACATACGCTGTGCAGTCTACATCCACCTGCTGACAATGAGGTGATAATCCAGGACCTCCATCTCCTTGATGTTTGACATCCATGCCACTGACCAGCCCTACTATGACCATGCCTGGGATGAGATTGTCAGTAATGTGAATATGTTGGGTAGTCAAGACCACAGATATGATCCATGATGCCATCCAAAGAACAGACACTGTGGCATGGGAATGAAGGGCAGAAGGTGGTGGAATTTCAATTGAACCACCTCTTATTGAGATGGAAGAGTTTCTTAGCCTCTCTTATAGGCAGTACCATCTCCACAGAACTTCACAGTGCAGTACTGGATGGTGGGACAGAGCTGGTCAGGCCCAAGAGAGTTTCCATTATGGATTCCTGAAGTATTTACTATTTCAGTGCATTATTGCCTGCAAGTCCTCTTTACCTTTTAGTCATGATAAAACTTCATTATATCTGTCTGACTTATGGTATACTGATTCATCAGGAATTTGAGGTCCACATAAGGTTTGTGCATGACTATTATTTTTTAATAAAAATTTCAATCACGTGTGTAGTTGTGGTGTTTGTGTACACTTGCACTGGATATTTTGTGTATTGATGAATTCACAGGTGATTTGTTCACTGAAACAGCAATGTGGAACTGTCCCTGTCTTATATTGGAGGATCTGGGATATGTAATGAAACATATGCGAACCAGTCACATGAATAGCAGGGTATAAAAACATGGAAGAAGGCAGTTTGGAGATGGTAGAGGCCAAAGTATTTTGTTCAGTACATTTAATAACACAAAAATAAATGAAAAAGAAAAAAAAAATATGTGCCTGGATACATTTACAAGTGCTGAATATTGCATAGTGCTAAATAGGACACTGTGCAAAGTGCCACGCAACTAATCAGACATGTATTTTCAAAAAATGGTGGTAGAATTCTGTGCAAAGGACCACGCAATTAATGTGCAGAATAATGATAATGTGATAAGCAACACTAGGCTGCTGTATGGTAGGAACAGTGCTGCAGAAGCATGTGTGACATATGCAAAAGAAATCATAAGTGAGGCGTAAAGAGCAGCCAAGTATAGCATGCTCATGCATAGATGAGGCATGAAGAGTAGCCAAGCAATGCATGCTTATGTATATATGATGTTTGAAAAGCAGCCAAGTAATGCATGCTCATGCATAGGTGAGGCATGAAGAGCAGCCAAGTAATGCAAGCTCATGCATAGGTGGGGTGTGAGGAGCAGCCAAGTGATGCATGCTCATGCATAGGTGAGGCATGAAGAGCAGCCAAGTAATGCATGCTCATGCATAGATGAGGCATGAAGAATAGCCAAGCAATGCATGCTTATGTACAGATGAGGTTTGAAAAGCAGCCAAGTTATGCATGCTCATGCATAGGTGAGGCATGAAGAGCAGCCAAGTAATGCAAGCTCATGCATAGGTGGGGTGTGAGGAGTAGCCAAGTGATGCATGCTCATGCATGGGTGAGGTATGAAGAGCAGCCAAGTAATGCAAGCTCATGCATATGTGAGGCATGAAGAATAGCCAAGCAATGCATGCTTATGTATAGATGAGGTTTGAAAAGCAGCCAAGTTATGCATGCTCATGCATAGGTGAGGCATGAAGAGCAGCCAAGTAATGCAAGCTCATGCATAGGTGGGGTGTGAGGAGCAGCCAAGTGATGCATGCTCATGCATAGGTGAGGCATGAAGAGCAGCCAAGTAATGCATGCTCATGCATAGATGAGGCATGAAGAATAGCCAAGCAATGCATGCTTATGTATAGATGAGGTTTGAAAAGCAGCCAAGTTATGCATGCTCATTCATAGGTGAGGCATGAAGAGCAGCCAAGTAATGCAAGCTCATGCATAGGTGGGGTGTGAGGAGTAGCCAAGTGATGCATGCTCATGCATGGGTGAGGTATGAAGAGCAGCCAAGTAATGCAAGCTCATGCATATGTGAGGCATGAAGAATAGCCAAGCAATGCATGCTTATGTATAGATGAGGTTTGAAAAGCAGCCAAGTTATGCATGCTCATGCATAGGTGAGGCATGAAGAGCAGCCAAGTAATGCAAGCTCATGCATAGGTGGGGTGTGAGGAGTAGCCAAGTTATGCATGCTCATGCATAGGTGAGGTGTGAAGAGCAGCCAAGTAATGCAAGCTCATGCATAGGTGGGGTGTGAGGAGCAGCCAAGTGATGCATGCTCATACATATGTGAGGTATGAAGAGCATCCAAGTAATGCATGCTTATGCATAGGTGAGGCATAGAGAGCAGCCAAGTAATGCATGCTCATGCATAGGTGAGGCATGAAGAGGAGCCAAGTAATGCATGCTCATGCATAGGTGAGGCATGAAGAGCAGCCAAGAAATGCATGCTCATGCATAGATGAGGCATGACGAATAGCCAAGCAATGCATGCTTATGTATAGATGAGGTTTGAAAAGCAGCCAAGTTATGCATGCTCATGCATAGGTGAGGCATGAAGAGCAGCCAAGTAATGCAAGCTCATGCATAGGTGGGGTGTGAGGAGTAGCCAAGTAATGCATGCTCATGCATAGGTGAGGCATGAAGAGCAGCCAAGTAATGCAAGCTCATGCATAGGTGGGGTGTGAGGAGTAGCCAAGTTATGCATGCTCATGCATAGGTGAGGTGTGAAGAGCAGCCACGTAATGCAAGCTCATGCATAGGTGGGGTGTGAGGAGCAGCCAAGTGATGCATGCTCATAGATATGTGAGGTATGAAGAGCAGCCAAGTAATGCATGCTTATGCATAGGTGAGGCATAGAGAGCAGCCAAGTAATGCATGCTCATGCATAGATGAGGCATGAAGAGGAGCGAAGTAATGCATGCTCATGCATAGGTGAAGCATGAAGAGAGGCCAAGTAATGCATGCTCATTTATAGGTGAGGCAAAAAAAGCATCCAAGTAATGCCTGCTCATGCATAGGTGAGGCGTGAAGTACAACCAAGTAATGCATGCTCATGCTCAGTGTAATATCACATACCTGCAAGATGCACCCATTTGGCAGAGGAAGAGTAGTATAGTGGCCAGCAGATACACAAATGTGGGGGTGCAGAGCAAAATGTAAATTCTGTCTGTAATTTAAATTGAAAATAAATGGGGTGCATAGGTTAATAGGTAGGTACTAGGCTATCGGCCCAAGGGCGTATGCAAGCCTAGCCAACAAGGTTCCCTGGCTTACTCCACCCAAGAAAGTTATTTTCCTGTGCCACTGACGAGCAGAGACACAGAAGTGATCCCCGTGGTGTATTTCCTATTTCCCATCAACTCATCAAGATTTTTCTTGAAGAGTGCTAATGAAGAACTTTGCTTGACATAGATGGGTAGCCTGTTCCAGAGTATGGGAAGTCTCTGGGATAGGAATCTATCCCTCCAGCATGTCCTGCTTATTGTGGTGACAATGTTTAGGTCCCTAGAGCATGTAGCTTGGAGGGATTGGGATTTCTTTAGTTGTAGCATGTCCAACAGCTCTGGGTTTGACATAGCTTTATATGTTAGGCAGAGATAACCTCTGAGTAGGCGATATGCTACGGAGTAAAGCTGGAGGTTTTTGAGGCAGTCAGTGTAGGGCATTTGTTTGAGTCCAGTAATCCTCTTTGTGAGGTACTTCTGTGGCCTTTCCAGCTGCTGCAGATGTCTTGTGAGGTACAGTCCAAAAAGGGCGTTGTACTCTATAATGGGTCTAATGAGTGATGAGTAGAGGGTAACGATGACCTCTTTTTTCCTGGACGAGAACCCTTTTATGATGAGGTGTGCCATGTAGAAGGACTTCCTGACTACTGTGGCGATGTGACTATCAAAGGAGAGACTACTGTCCACCTGGGTCCCAAGGTCTTTTATCACACATTCAGTGTTAAATAGATTGCTGCCTATGTGGTAGTTCATGGGTACAGAGTTTTTACCAAAGGGGATGACACTGCACTGTTTGGCATTGAGCTTGAGGCCATGGCTCTGACACCAGGCATCTGTCTCAGAGAGGCCCTTCTGTAGGATGTTCACATCATTTGGGGACTTGACTATGGCTCCTAGTTTGCAGTCATCTGAGAACTTCATTAGCCAGAGGCCTTTTGTGTTAGCCTGTACTTCAGAGAAGTAGATACCAAACAGGAGTGGTCCCAGGACGGAACGCTGTGGTACTCCATTTGTCACTGGTTTGAGGTCAGATTTGGAGTCTGCAACTTTTACAGTGTGGGTTCTATCAGTGCGCCAGTTGGCAACCCATCTTGTGACGTAGGGATTTATGCCTAGTTTATTGAGTTTAGCTATAATTCCAGAATGGGGGATGGTGTCAAAAGCATTGGCGAGGTCAAGATAGGCTGTGTGAACCACTATACCCTCATCTACCACTTTGGTGACTGCCTCAAAGAAGTCGATCAGGTTCAGGAGGCATGATCTGCCTTTCACAAACCTGAACTGGGTGGGATCCAGAGTTTGGAGTTTACCAATGTCTTTGTTTATGAGTTCCATGATGATACATTCCATGGCTTTGCAGACCAGGCTCGTCAGGCTAATAGGTCTATAGCTCCCGGGATCATAGGTTCATAGGTTCATACTAGGCTATCTGCCCTAGGGCATTTATAAGCCTAGCCAGAGTGTGTTTGGCTTTCGCCACCCATTTTAAATTAATTTTGCTATGCCCTTTTTCGAGGTTAGTATACTGTGCCTCTGTCTAACAGTGACACAGAAGTGATACCGAGGGTAAACCTACGATCTCCCATCCACTCATCAAGATTCCTCATGAAGAGAGTCAATGAGGGACTCTGCCTAACCTGGACTGGGATTTTATTCCAGAGTGAAGGGAGCCTCAAGGTTATGAATCTGTCCCTCCAGCATGTCCTATTTATTTCAGTGCTGAGGTTCAAGTCTCTCGAGCGCATAGCTCGATGGGATTTGGATTTTCGGAGGTGCAGCATGTCCATTAATTCCGGGTTGGACATGGCTTTATACATCAGGCACAGATCGCCTCTGAGCAGGCGGTATGCCACTGAGTAGAGCTGGAGTTTCTTTAACCGGGCAGCATATGGCATCTGTTTGAGCCCTTTGATCCTCTTGGTGAGGTACTTTTGGGGTCTTTTCAGTTGCTGCAGGTGTCTGGTAAGGTACATCCCAAAAGGGGCATTGTACTCAATTATGGGCCTGATGAGGGATGAGTAAAGAGGCACGATGACCAACCCTGATCTAGATGTGAATCCCTTCATGATTAGGTGGGCTATATAAAATGTTCTTCTAACCACTTTGGCCATGTGGTTGTCAAATGAGAGATTGCTATCAACTTGGGTCCCCAGGTCCCTAATTACTTCTTCTGTACTTAATGGATTACCACCCATTTGGTAATTTGTGGGCACTTTGTTTTTGCCAAAGGGGATGACTATACACTTTTTGGCATTTAGGTTGAGGCCATGGCTCTGGCACCAGTTGTCTGTTTCTATGAGGCCCTTTTGGAGGATGCTTGTGTCAGCTGGAGAGTTGATTATGGCGCCCAGTTTGCAGTCATCTGCAAACGTGTTCAGCCACAGTCCTTCCGTGTTGGCATGTACCTCCGAGAAATATATACCGAACAAGAAAGGTCCCAGGACTGAGCCTTGTGGGATGCCACTTGTAACTGGTTTGGAGTCTGACATGGCTCCAGCAATTCTAACCATGTGGGTTCTGTCATTGAGCCAGTTTGCAACCCATCTAGTGACATAGGGGTTTATATTTAAGCTAGTGAGCTTATCTATAATGCCCGAGTGGGGTATTGTATCGAAGGCTTTTGTGAGGTCCAGGTAGGCTGTGTGGACCACCTTCCCCTCGTCAATGGCCTTGGTGACTGTTTCAAAGAAATCAACCAGGTTTAAGAGGCAGGATCTTCCCTTAACAAAGCCGAACTGGGTAGGATCCAGTGTCTGTAGGTCCCCAATATCTTTATTTATGAGGTCCATGATGATCCTTTCCATAGCTTTGCAGACCAAGCTAGTCAGGCTTATGGTGCAATAATTTCCAGGATCCGTTGAGGCACCACCTTTGTGGAGATGGACCACTGTTGATGTACGCCACTCTTTGGGTACATATCCTGTAGTAAGGCTGAGACTGAACAGTAGTTTTATGTTTGGGTTTAGCTCTTCTTGGAGTTCATGTAGGATGCAGCGCGGGACACCGTCTGGTCCCATTGATGCTGTGTTTTTTGCTTTGGAGAGGGCAGCTCTTACATGAGCATCTGAGATGTCAGGGGGGCAGCATTCTGTTGGGATAGATATTTGCCCTTTTGGTGGGGGGGGGGGGAATTTTGCGCCGAACCTGTCAGCTAGGATGTTGGCAATGTCTGTGGGTTTGGTGTATTTTTTGTCATTTTGGACTAATTCTGAGCATATCTGGGAATTCCCACCCAGGTTCCTAACATAACTAAAGAAAGCCTTGTGATTATCCTTAGTGTCCTGTGCAATATTTCTCTCGAAGCTGGCCTTAGACGATTTTATGAGTGCCCGTAGTTTTTTGCTAATACTGATCAGAGATGCCTTCCCTTTTTGTGATTTTGCTCTATCATGTAGTAGCTTCCTCCTTCTATTGTATAGTTTGTTTATGGCTGGGGTCCACCAGACAGGACGTCTACCTTTGGAGGATTGGGTCTTGGTTTTATTTGGGATTGCATGATCCATGCATTCCTGAAGGTGTTCATAGAATGCATTTATAAAGGATTCTGCGGTCTGAGCCGTATTTTCCACAGGCCCGGGGGCTTTGAAGGATTCCACCTCAGTTTTGAGGAGTGTGAAATTTGCTTTAGAGAAGGTTTTCACTGTGGTTTTCTGGGCAGGGGGTGGGGTCGGGATGTGAATATCCAGTGAGATTAGTTTATGGTCTGATCTTACCAGTGAGGAATACACTTCTGGTCTGGAGCATAGAGTCCCCATGTTGGTGATGATCAGGTCTAATATGTTTTCCCCTCTTGTGGGAGTGGTAACAAGTTGTTCCATAGCATTTGAGTTCATAAATTCTAGGAACCTTTGGGCTAGGGTGTTGGAGCTAGAGTAATTTTCCCAGTCTAGGTTTGGGTAGTTGAAGTCACCCAATATAATGGTGTTTGTAGAGACCTTCATATTTTCCAGTGTTCTCAGGAAGGCTGAGTGGGGTTCCTGGGTTTGGGAGGGTGGTCTGTAGCAGGCTATAAACTGGAAGGCAGTTTTACCCACTGTTAGTTGCACATGGATAGTCTCTGATGCTTTGTGCTGTGCCACCAACCTGGAGGTGTGGGTATCTTTGACGAATATTGATACTCCCCCTCCTTTTGTGGTTCGGTCCAAGTTTTGGGGCCAAAAAGCATGGTATGAGGTATAACCTGGTAGTGCTGGTATGCTCTAGGGAGCCTTGAACCAGGTTTCTGTTACTGCACAGATATCGATGTTCTCCATGCTAAGGAGAGTTTTGAGTGCATGCATCTTGAGGTTTAGACTTCTGGCGTTGAGTAGCATTACTCTTAGTTTCGTGTCCCTTGTGATACCTATGGAGGTGGGTTTGTCTTTTGAGCCTTGCCTAAAAAAGGCACTATGGGGGTAGCAAGAGCCTTTGCCAATATCCAAAAGGCCAGGGGTGACAGGTGCAAGCCATCCCTAGCGAAGCATCGTGGCTTGTCGAGCATGTCATCCCAGGCTGACAGGCATCGGATCCCCTTTGAATTACACCAATACTTATGCCAATTGTTGAAATTGATCATCTTGTCTTCATATTGTGGCATCATTCTTGGTGAGGGTAAGATGCTACTCAACGTCAGGGTCATACCAGCCTGGGCTACATGCTCAGAGAGCTCCTCTATGTCTCTTTTCATGTAGTCCAGGGAGGTACATCTCAGGTCATTCACACCAGCATGGACAATGACTGAGTCATATTTGTACTTGCCTTGGAGTGACCTGAGTGCTTGTGTTATGTGGCGGATACTAGTGCCCGACAGGCAGCTCACTGTGACCTTCTCCTTGTTCAGCCTGGTGAGCGGGACGTCAGTGTGCCTTATGATAGAGTCACCTATTACAAGTGTATCAGGTGTGTTGTTTAGCCTTAAGGGCTGTGACTGTTCGGCACACTGGCTTTGTGAGCTATGTGTTGCACGTGTTTTGTTTTGGGGTAGTGGTTGCTTAGGTGTCTGCTTTGGAGGTCTCTGCTGCTTAGGCAGATTTTTATTTAGAGCCTCCGAGTATGTTTTTGTATGTTTATGTGTTTGGTTTGCTGTCGTGGTAGGTCTATGTGAGACTGGAATTGTAGTGAGTGTGGTTTCCTTCTCCTCCTGACTGGTTACGCCAGTACTGAGTTGAGAGAGCTTAGCCTCCAGTTTGGCTATATGGTTGCATCTCTCACATGTGTTGGAATTTGTTGGGAGGAGGAGAGTGTTGTCTGTGTACATGAGGCAGTTGTAACCTTGCCTCAAGATTCCCAGATTCACCAGCTGGACCAGAGAGGAGATTGACAACTGACTTTTGGACATGCTAGAATAGTATTGGGAATTCCTTTATAATTGAAAAAAGGGCCAATGGGGAACAAGGTACTCAAGGGGAGTTTGTGAGGGTGTAGTGCTTTTAATTTTTTAGTGCTGACTTAGTGAGCAAGTGCCAGGTAACTTAAATGCAATGTGTTGCAGGTAACTTAAATGCAAAAACGACAAACAGTAACTTTCTTTCAAGTGAAACAAGGAAATAAGTACAGTAAGCAATGCAGATATCACTAGGGATCCACAGAAGTGCTGAAAAGCCGTGTTTTAGGTGAAATTAGCGTTTCAGGGAAATAACAAGCAAAAAAACAGCAAGCATACAAACAAAGCTAGATTCAGCAGGCCTGGATCTAGTCTATGCTACAGCAAACAAGGTGTACCAATTTCAGTAAGAAACAGCTCAAATATGCAGGCACTATAAGCCTTTAACCAGAAATTCCCAGTTCAGAAGGGCAGAGTCCAGCCTCTCCTCCCACAAGAGTGCAGACCACGAACCTTCTTAATGTAAAATAACTGGCCTGAAGCCCAAGTGCTTAAACCAGAACTAATACACTTTTAGAATAACAGACACTGAGCCCTCAATCAGCAGTTCCCAACTTAGAAGGATGTAAGCTACCTGTCCTGCCACCACAGTGCAGGCCACAAACCTTCCTAATGTAAAACAACTGGTCTGAAGCCCAAGTGCTTAATCCAAAAGACTTAGAATGATAGCTACACTTTAATCAAGTTACTACCAAGCATTAGTAAATACAATTGAATACTTTAAAGAATGCCTGGATTAGTGCTCAAGTTATACAAACAAAGCTAGATTCAGCAGGCCTGGATCTAGTCTATGCTACAGCAAACAAGGTGTTCCAATTTCAGTAAGAAGCAGTTCAAATATACAGGCACTATAAGCCTTTAACCAGAAATTCCCAGCCCAGAAGAGCAGAGTCCAGCCTCTCCTCCCACAAGAGTGCAGACCACGAACCCTCTTAATGTAAAATAACTGGCTTGAAGCCCAAGTGCTTACACCAGAATTAATATACTTTTAGAATAATAGACACTGAGCCCTCAATCAGCAGTTCCCAACTTAGAAGGATGTAAGCTACCTGTTCTGCCACTACAGTGCAGACCACAAACCTTCTTAATGTAAAACAACTGGTCTGAAGCCCAAGTGTTTAAACTAAAAGGCTTAGAATGAGTTACTCCAAGCAGTAATAAATACAACTGAGTACTTTTAAGATGCCGCAAAAGCAAAATAAAGTAGGAAGAAACACAAATACAGTAAAAGCAGATACATTTTTTTTGGTGGCTCCCCCTTTGTGGAGTGGAATAACTGTTGCTGTGCACCATTCAGTGGGCACAAAGCCTGATGTGAGGCTATTATTGAACATGGTGCTTAAGTGGAGAGCCAGTTCATTCTGAAGTTCATGTAAAACGCAGCCTGGGATGTTGTCTGGTCCCATGGATGCTGTGTTTTTGGCTTTAGAGAGTGCAGCTTTCACCTGCTTAGTTGTGATTACAGGGACTCTGCATTCTTCCTGTATAGATATGGGCCTTTTAGGGGGTGGGGGGGTAAAGTTAGCAATGTAGATAGGAAGGGTAGCTAGGGTAGATAGGAAAGTAGAAAATGGAATAATAGCAAGCACAGAGAAACACAGAAGGGTTACTATAAGATATAAAAGTTAACAAGGGGAAAGCAAAACTTTTTTATTTGAAAAACAATTCCTTCAAAGTGATATAAAAAAGGGTGGGTGAGGAGAGGGGACTACTACGGATGTGAATGAGGGAGAGTGTAAGGTAGCTAGGCATACACACAAGCTCAGAACACATAGTCAGATGGGGCAGTATGCATACAAAAGATGGGGAGCACAGTGAATGGACACATACATACAGAGACTAGACAAAAGCTGATGGGGTGGGTTGGATGATGAGAAACAATGAGTAATGATGTCCAGAATGGTGACTAGGTTGTATAACTGCATAACTGGATTTTCAGGCTGGTCCTTAACATAGCAAACACTGGAATCACTGACCTGGGTAGCTGATATTATGGGCCGGTTGCTCCCCTAGCACCCAGTGGGCTGGGTTTGCCATTTACACAATCCCTCCAGTCATTCCAAAAGGTTCTCCACATTAAGGCAGGAACCCAGCTGCTGAAACACTAAGGCAGGAACCCAGCTGCTGAAACACTTTAAAAGCCACCAGCCTCCAGAACTAATGAAAGGAGACCACAGAAGACTCTTCCAATACATGTTGATGAAAGGAGCATTTGCCTTCCCTTTTGCGAAGCAAACATAGAGGGCATCAGTGACCCCACTGGATCACAATCAACACAGCAATTAATCTCTTCCTTGCCAAGAGGTAGACCTGGTGGCTAACAGAGACCCAATGACTGCAGGAGTAAATGCTGCTGACTGAGGTGACTGTGGCCTTACCTAGTCCTCTTCCTCCTCCAAACCTACACTGCAGAAGAACAACACAATGGTAAAATATTATCACATGCATCTGCTACATACGTCCAGTTACACAGTGGACTGGCATAGATGCCATTCACAGACTCCTCCCAGTGGAGGCACTCCCATCTTCTGCAACAACCAATTGCATTAAGTTACCACTCATCTACTGCTCAGAAAACAAAATATGCCCACACACACACACACACACACACACACACACACACACACACACACACACACACACACACACACTCACACACACAGATTTAAGATTGTAGAAGACAATTGTACTGATGGGCTACTTTTCCAAAACCTCTGCCTTTCACTGGTGAAAGAGTTTGGAGTGGCTCCATGTCAGGTCTCTAGAGCAGGTAATGCCATTGACATTGCACAGTATTACAGCCAGCTTGTGCAGGCATCTATGTTCCACAATAGGCCATCAAAGTAACCCATCAGGTACAGCCTGAAGTTCCTGTGCAAAAAGAACAGAAACATCCTAATCTTTCTGGCACAGCAAGTAAGAGCCCATCGTTCCACACTGCCTGAAGTAAGTCAGTCAGGCTTAGTTGAGTAGGAAAATGGCAAAGGTATAGCTAGTGTGGGGCAAAGTGGCTAGCCATCCCAGGCACAAGATGTTAGGGGGTGGGATTGGCAGATGTTGATCAGTCAGTAGTGAAACTACCAGCATTCAGAAATGAATGTCAGTAGTGCATTTGTGGTCAGGGTTGAAGTGCTTCATTGTTTCATATGTGAAACAATATTTTGTTTTGTTCCTTAATGAAAAAATAGATGGAGGCACAAAATCATGGATCAGCAATCAATAATCTGCACAAGGCTCCAGAATAGGTAACTATAGCTCTGGAAAATGGTAACCATCCATGCATGGATGTATGCTTGTAAATCATGTGTAATACAGCGTAGTGATGTACCTCTTCAATAGGTCACACTGGTAGTACACTGTAATATTACAACATATCAATAGTAATGCACTTGCAAATCGTATGTAATGCAGTGTAGTGATATACCTCTTCAATAGGTCATGCTGGTAGCACACGGTAGCATTACAGTACTGTACTAGCATTGCACGCTGGTGCCATAGGCACACATACGTCATATGACTGGCATATGGGTCACATGCTTTGTGGTCATCATGATGTGTATAGTTATACTGTAGTGTATGGATAGCTCATTGCTCACTGCCAATGATTTGCAGACTTAACCCAACATGCTAACTGGCTGTTGCTAGTGGGATACAGAGCAATGGCACCATTTTGTGTAGCACTTATGTCAGTAAATCTTCTTTAGATGTGGAGCTTCCCAGAGTTAAAGAAAAACTCTTACATGGTAAAGTATCTCAACAACAGCAAACGATCTGGCAAATGCCAATACCACAGAGGTAGATATGGTGTATGAGTAACTAGGAAACCATGACTGTGTCTGCCTGTGGCTGTGGGGAGGGTTCAAACTGAGAACCAAAAAAAAAAAACATAGGAAGACATGCTGAAAGGATTGTGGGGTTCTAGACACATATACTGAGGCAAGGCTACTGTATGTAAATGAGGATAATGTGTAGAGTTCTAACTACAGATGATAACCAATTGCATAAAAGGGGGTAGACTGAGTCCATAGTTATTTATTTCCCACTGCTTACCATCCACACCCACAAACTGACATACTTGCCTACAGGTGTACATGTAATTGCGTGGTCATCAGAGGGAGGCATTGCTTTGTAATTTCACTGGCCAGGAGAATGGAGTGCTAATGTATGGCTTCTGCACACATGATATGCACCTCCTGGGCAAAGGTGCCACATCCAAGTATCATCAGGACCAGACTTGGCATTGGCTGTGCAGAAAGTGAATGCTGTGGGTGGCCAAAATAGGTCTGTATAACAGGTGTGATGAAGGGTCGGTAATAAGCTATTCCATACAAAAGGAAAAGGTGCGGGCTATTGTAATAGACAGTTCCACCTCAGGAGGAGAAAAAGGGATAGCTGATGCTTAGAAGTTTTTAGTGTTATCCATCATTTTTGAGGGTGGCCCGAATGTGGGAGATGGGTTGGCACCAATCAACTGTCTGTCAGAATGGGAAGCATCAGGTTATTAGTCTCTATTACAATGCAGTAAAGCACAGTATACTGTGTGCTTAAGTGGAAGGATTAAGCATGCCTCATCTGCATATCTGTCTTTCCAGCCACCTCTAGTCTACCACTGTTGCAACCTGCTTGACAAGGTATTAAGTCTATATACTCTAAAACTGTATTTTGTTGTGTAGGAACCCTGCCAGATGATGTCAGTGATCACTCTTTGACCTATATTACAAGGGAAAAGAAAGATTTTCCTAACCTCCCCACCATTAGAATAAGATGCTCTACCAAACATTTTAACACAGACTTATTTCAAACTGAACTCAGAGAATGCAGCTGGAACCCCTTAAAATCCCTTCCTCTTGAAAATGCAGTAATATACTTTAATACAACTTTCTTATCCATTCTTGACAAACATGCTCCCAAACGTACCATCAGAATGAAGTCCAACATAGCTCCATGGCTCTCTAATGAAACTAAAAATCTAATTCTACTTAGAAACAAAGTCTGGGCCAAATGGAGATGCCATAGAAATAGCTCTGATCTTCTTCATTTCCACCAGCTTAGAAATACTACAAAAAAAGCAATAATTACTGACAAAAAAACTACTACTGTAAACTTCAGCAAACTCATCAAAATAATCCAAAAACGTTCTAGTCTTGTATCAATAGACTGCTTTCCCCAGGTAACTCCAAAACTCCCACCCCACTTGATGCTGATCCAGATACCCCCCACCTAACTGCAAATACCTTCAACTCTTTCTTCACTGACACTATACAGTCTCTAGATAGACAACTCAACACTGATAACTCCAACCTTCCAATCAACTTAGCACACTCCTCCCATAACTTTAAACTACAACCCAGCTCTACCTCTCTCATCTATAGACTTATTCATAAACTGAAGCCTTGTACCCCATCTGCTGACAAGCTTCCTTCTCTTTACCTCCAAAAAGCAGCCAAGGTAATCGCATACCCTATATCTATACTTATAAATAGGACAATCCAAGAAGGAACCATCCCAGACATCTGGAAAATCTCCCACATTATCCCTTTACATAAAGGTGGGAACTTTATCGATTTCTCTAACTATAGACCAATTGCTCTCCTATCACCCTTAGCAAAAATTATGGAGAAATGCATTCACCAACAACTTTTACAGTATCTCTCTCTCTCTCCACAACATAATAGCAAGCTATCAGCATGACTTTAGACCTTATCATAGTACTACCACCGCCCTCCTATCCTTTACAGACACTATCAATAGAAACCGCAACAACAACCTTCTCTCTTCTGCACTCTTCATCGACCTCTCTAAAGCTTTCGACATGGTTAACCATTCCATCCTAATTAACATTCTTGAATCTCTCTCCTTTGATAACCTAGCCATGAATTGGTTCAGATCTTACCTCAGCAATAGGCAACAGGCAGTTCTCTGGGAAAATCAAATTTCTTCCTTGTTACCTGTCACCATCGGTGTCCCTCAGGGTTCCATTCTTGGACCACTTCTTTTCTCTTTATTCATTAATGATCTCTATATAGCAATTCCTCAAGTGACCTGCATTCAATATGCAGATGACTCCACCCTTATTTGCTCAGCTTCCTCTCCAACTGAACTTTCTTCCATTACTCAAAATATCTTCATCATGGTAGAAACGTGGTTTACCAAACGTTACCTCCTACTTAATGCCAAAAAAACTAAACTCCTTCTCTTTACTCCCACTACTAGGTCCTCCCCCTTAGACTTCACAATCTCTTCAAATAATGCCACTGTCATCTCACCTGATTCTACTACCAAACTTTTAGGAATAACAATTGACAATAATCTCTCTTTTGATCAACATATTAACAATATCATTAAAATGGTCAACAGAAAAATAGGATCCTTATATAGAATTAAGTCTTTCTTAACCACATCAGCTAGAGCCAAGATCGCTCATTCCCATCTAATCTCAACTCTTCTGTATGCCTCACCTATTTTTACAAACCTTAAGAAAACTAACCTTAACAAACTAGCAACTTCTTACAATAATATTGCCAGATTCGCTGCTGGAAATCCCTTTAGAACTCATCACTGTTCTAACCTGATGCAACTAGACTGGCTGGAATTTCAAAACCATCTGTTAATCCCCCAACTCACTATTGCCCACAAAATACTGTAACAACCCAATAATACTCCTATACTCTCAAAACTCTTAATCCCATATAATAATCTCAACTCCCTTCGCTCTTCTAGTAAACTCATTGCCAGCTTAACAAAGTCTAATAACACAGCTGGTGACTCTCTATTTACTAATACAGCAGGAAGGAGCTGGAATCTGCTACCTAGTGATATAACACTAACTACATCATTGCCACTCTTCAAACAAAAGCTCAAAAATTACCTCCAAAGTCACTGGCTATGTCCTTGTAGTAAACCTGACTAATCAACACATATACCCTGTTTTTCTCCTCTTCTACCTTCTTCCTAACATTTTATAATTAGTCGTGTAACTAAGACTATCACTAAACCAAACTATATTCAATGTATTGCTTAAATCCCTCAATTCTGATGTAAATTATTGTACTTATCTCTTACTAGAGTGCATCTATTCACCTCTATAAGAAAGATTATGTTCTATGTTAACTTTCTGAAGTCTCTTTGATCTCTGAAATGTTATACTGTATCATATGGTTTTTAATCCTTTTTTTACCATGTAATGATATTTTTTGTATACGTTTTTGTTTTTGTTTGTATTTGTGTGGAGCTTTTCTCCCCGGGCCTCTACTGAAAATGGATATATATCCAGCTAGACTAGTCCGGTTAACAAATGTAAAATAAAATAATAGTAGTATGCATGCCACATGGGGTTATAGAGACATATGTGTGTTGGATGACAGGTGTGTCATGTGTTCATACTTTATACAGGTTCTATTTCTGGAAAGCCCAGAATTACAGGAAAACATAAAACTGAGGTCAGCAGGGTACCAGTGGAGGATGACGGCCATATGTGAGTGGCACAGAGTGATGACAAAGTGGCACTGTCTCCAACATTGCAGTGGTAGGGCTCACCCATATCCACTATTGCACAACCCCAATATAGATACAGGCTTAGTACACAGCCTCAAGAGACTTTCTTTACCTAACAGCCATTACAGGTTCCACCTGTGTCCTTAGCACACAGCATCCCAAGTGTGTGCCACCTCTGAGGTATGGGTATAGATACCCACCATAGGGATTAGGTGTGAGGGTGGGAGAGACGCAGTGCTGTCATGACACAAGGATTGTCCTTCATATGGTTAGGCACTTGTCATTAACTAGATATGCAGATTAGTGGGCCAGGCAAAGATGCTTGCTACCCTCAGCATTGTAAGATATTAAGTGTGCTGTGTGGCTTGTGCACAAGGTGCACCAATTGCACAATTACAGGGAGCAGGTGGTAAATGTTGTCTCCATAGGTGCCTTCATGAGATTCTTTGCACCTGTCATTCGGTCAGCCTGCATGGGATATACATGGCTGTGCAAGGGCTCAAATGTAAGGAGATCAGCCATAGACCATCCTAAGTCAGTCTGCAGAGACTATTGTTGACCCAGCATCACTGTCACCTGTGAGTGCTCAGCCTGTCACCCCCACCCCAAGTCGTGGGTGTTGCCCAGAACAAGGACAACAGCACTTCTGTGGTTCAACATCTGGCACACCTCATCAAACTACACATGTCTGGAACTGCAGGTCTGCTGTTTGCCTGCTTCTTGCAGGCCCACTGTCTGTCATCCGTAGTTGTCAACATCAACCAGGTTATGGCCAATGGCACCCATCAGGATCAACAGACAAGACACCTTATCAGGGTAGAGCTGCATGGTCACATAGTTTAGCTACTTTCCTGCCACAGACCACATGTAGCTCAGACATCAAAAGACAACACAGTGGACATGGACATGGCCAGTGGTCACATCATAGCACCTCCTCTCCATCACTGTATGATGTGGTGCCTGCAGCACCTTCTCTGCTTACATATAAACCTGTCTACATCGTGTGTGTGTGTGTGTGTGTGTGTGTGTGTGTGTGTGTGTGTGTGTGTGTGTGTGTGTGTGTGTGTGTGTGTGTGTGTGTGCCTGTGTGTGGTTGTGTGGCTGAGCACATTTTAGCCAAATGACTCTGTGGATCTAAAGTCCTCTCATAGGAACCTATGGAATAGTTTAGGCATGTGCAAGATATGTAACCCATATGCACTGCCCAGGTCAAGAATGAATATATTATAAACAATACTGTGTGCATTACAGACCACTTGACAATTCAGGAAATAGAAACTCTATTTGCTGATGTATCATTGGACCTGTGGATCATGTTGGGGCTTAATGGCAGTGTCTATATGTTCCATAGACCTCAGTGAAATGGGTTATGTCACAAAAGTCCCATGTGTTATTGATTCTCTCCTATACTGTTCTATGGAACTAGATATTCTCCTCCATATATTGTAGCATTATACAGAGGAACTTATTAAGGATTTACAAGGCTGACAAATGCAATAAACTTATTATGTCCTCTCCAGGTCACTGGATGACCCTGCAGCTCAGACGGTTAGGCCTACACATACATGCAGCTCAGACGGTTAGGCCTACACATACATGCAGCTCAGATGGTTAGGTCTACACATACATGCAGCTCAGATGGTTAGGCCTACACATACATGCAGCTCAGATGGTTAGGCCTACACATACATGCAGCTCAGATGGTTAGGCCTACACATACATTTGTCTCAGCACAGGCAGAACATGCATACCTTTGATTCTGCTTGTGGGTGACACTGTTTAACTAGATCCCTTGTAGTATGCATCTCCACTGGGAGATGGTCTGCAATATGTTGGTCTGAGCTGGTGGTATGTCCTGCCTGTACCCGCCCATGGCACAGAGGGCTGCAACTTGCAGCTCAGTGGAACTGACTCTGATGGCTGTTTGCTGCACACTATGCTTCTATTCCTTTGGTACCACAAATCATAGCTTTTAAAATGAGTGAGTATGTACCATCATGTAATGTGGCAATCTTATATGTTTCCAAATCAGTCTGCCATTCTGGATTGCTTCATTTGCTTAATCCCTGTTGCTCATATTCCTGACATTCCTCATTTCCATTGCATTATGTACTAATTAGCATGTACCTCAAATTGGGTTATTCTTACCATTGCATGGCCATGATATCTGTGTATCTTAATTGGTTGCAAACTGTACATGTCCGCTAGTTGTACTACTTTGCAGCAAAATGTACTACATGTCTATGGATCGCAGCCATGGATTTGGAGTGCATTCCTAGTGTAAGTTTGAGGAATGGAAGTCTGATCCTTGGAACTGTGAAAATGCCAGTACAAGCATAGGGAGCTATACAAGATGTCTGAAATTAGTGCATATTGTCATATATATATATATATATATATATATATATATATATATATATATAAAGTTCATAAGAGATTACTAGGCTACTAGGCTAATGGCTCAACAACCTTTACAAGCCAAGCCAATATAACCTGATTTTAACCAGTTTATGGCCCCTAGGGGTAAAAGGATGGCATAGGTTTGTGCCTATGCATTGAGTATTTTACAGATTGCACCTGTCCATAAGGGATATAGACACTACCATAGGTGTGAATTTGAGATTCACTATCCATGTATCCAAACTGCACTTGAAGAGGGCTATATATATATATATATATATATATATATATATATATATATATATATATATATATTTATTTATTTAATGTTTGTTAACCAGGAAAGTCCAACTGGGACAAAGTCCATTTTCAGCAGAGGCCCAGGGAGAAATGTTCCAGGTACATGCCTTTGGAATGTGGGAGGAAACTAGAGCACCTGGAGGAAATCCAAGAGAATGCAGGGAGGACATGCAGACTCTGCACAGAAGGCACCCCAGCCAAGAATCAAACCAGAGGACCTCTTACTGTGAGGCAACAACGCTAACTGCTGCATGGTGCCACCTGTAAATATATATATATATATATATATATATATATATATATATATATATATATATGTCAACTTTGTAATTTCGAAATACTGAAATCTCGAAATGTGGTTGGGTTTTCGGCTTCGAGATTTCAGTATTTGGAAATTACAAAGTGGACCCATGTATATACATATATATATATATATATATATATATATGTGTGTGTGTGTGTGTGTGTGTGTGTGTGTGTGTGTGTGTATACATATATATATATATATATATATATATATATGTATATATATATATATATATAGATATATATATATATATATATATATATATATATATAGTGAGACTTAAACTTCCAATAGGGAATGCATTGAACCAATTAAGAGGGTGTGACTGAGTGATAAAAATGGTAGGAAAATCACAATATTAAAGAAAAAAAGTGTATATTAAGGAAAAGGAATGCTGTTTCTTTTAGTAAAGGATTGTAAAATGCTGTATTATGAAGTTGATAAAATAAGAAGAGAAAAGTAAAAAATAATTAAATGTTTCTGCTTTATGGCTGTTTGGCAAAACAATGGTGTAAAGGGAAGAAATTAATACAAAAAAAAAGATGTTTTTGGAAAAAGAAAATAATTCTATCCTTTATCTACAATATGGGAAGAAATGACTATAAATAAGATGTTTTTGGAAAAAGAAAATAATTCTACACTTTATCTACAATATGAATTTGCTATATATTATAGAGACACCGGCAAAAAAGAAAATCAATTTAAAAAAAGTATAGAGTAAAAAACGACAGTGGCTGGGCTTCATAATGATGCAGCACAGCTCTATTATGAAATGTCCAATATGATAACCACAGCATCAGAAATGCCAAAAAACAATGCCTGAAGCAATTGAAAAATAAAAGGTACCTGCTTTTCACTAGGATCATGCTGCTCTACCACCCCAATGTGTGTGGGGGTGGGGAGGCCCTCACACTGCCCAAGTTTAAATATAACAACTCCATTTTTGCACAAACTAGAAGAAGAGAAAAATCTCAGAAAATAAGGGAATTACTATCGACAGACTCTTAGAAATCAGATTGGCAGTGATTTCCTAAGAAAAACAGTAGGTCGATGATGATGATGATGTGTTTTTCTGTACCTTGTGCTTCGGGAGGTTGACACTCGATTTCACCTCAGTCAATGTAGATATACTGATGTTGGAAATAATACACATTTAAATCTCATGAGATGGTTTGGGTTTCTTCTTTCACATTTTAAAGTAATATAACTGTGTAATCATCTCAAATAAATGTGTCTATACTAACACACATATGAGAAAAGAAAAAAGCAAATCTGGTAAGTGATAATTAGTCCTCCATCTTTATGTATCAAAGCCTGCATGTTCATAGCAGAATATCAGAGGAAATTTGGTCTTTATGCTGTATTTTATTTAAAGAAGAGGTAGTTAAAAACATATGAGGGTTTTCAGTCACAAAATGAAAGCCAAATTTGACTGAAAGTTTGTGGTCTGAAAATAACACGTGGACTAAATGGATGAAAAGCAAAAGTGTAGCAGATTAACAAGAACATGATTTTAAAATGTAATTACGTATATGTAGAAGATGATAACCGTTTGCAGAAGTTTGTGCTATGTGGAAAAGCTACCACAGGACATTTAATCATTATGAATATTAGATAGGAAAAAGTAGATGTTTTATGGGAAAATATGGCACAGATAGTGACTTGATAGAGTGTTTTCTGCATTAGGTATTTTTATGATGTGTTAAACTGGATTACATTTAATCCTGATGCTTTCTGTCACTGTTCTTTTTATTTTGCACTTCAGGTGAAAATTCTCCCTAATATTCTCTGAAGAAAAAATGACATGGGGGCCTTGGCGTCTGACGAACCTACTACTAACTAAGACAGACAAGACCTTAACTTAGGGTCTCATCCAATGGAGAGTACCTTAAGAACGTAGCCTGTGACTGTGAAGTTCCATTACTGGGACATGAACTAGGGCCTTATGATCTTCCCAGAATTATTGATCAATATGATATCCACTTAGCCACTAACACTGTGAAGTGGAGCTACATTATACAACAAAAAGATCTGTAATATTAATTCATATATTTTTTTCTAAGTTATATGATTTCTATTCCCAAAGTATAGGAAAAATATGCAGATCTTTATATAAAACAATGAGCGTTGCAAAGAAAGAAATAAAATGGTCAAGACTACAAGCATTTTAATTATATATTTCTCTTGCCAGTCCTTTTATGAGTTAAAAAAATCTGAGTAACTGGAACACGAATGCCTTAAGTTAAGAGATCATACCTGCAGACATAATGTCAGTAGAATGACAGGTAGTTTAACATCCAAAAAGAGATTAGTAAATACCCCAAGCTATTTTAAAAGCTATCTTGGGAAAAAACAGATGATTCAGTATGAAAAAAAAATGCTTCATAACAGTAGACAGGAAGACTATGACAGTAGTCCCTGTGAACATTTTCTAGAATAAATCTACTTTATGAACATCATGTCAGATGAAATTATCTGTAAAATCTTGACTGATAGTCGAAATAGCTATCATATGTGCAACAAACTGTGACTATCTGTAATGTCAAATATAGGCTGTAGTGTAAACACAAAAGGTAAATGATACTGATTCAGGAATGCTACGTCCAATACAGCTTGAAATAACTGAGCATCTGTATGTGAATGTCTTTTAGTACAAGAGTTTTGGATTCAGATAACACAGAAACTGGGCACTTTTATTTTTGTAAGAATGCTTCCCAAGATAATTGGTTTAGTTTTACTTCAGAGTCAAAGAAATGTGTCATAACAGTAAGTCTCTTGCATCAAGTATAAATTATCATTGCTGGAAAAAAATCAGAGGCAGCTATGAATTCAGCAGATGACATTTAGGCAAGAATGAGTGATTTTTGGCAATAACATGTTTATGTCAGCATGAGTGAAAAAATAAATGATAACCCTTGTATTAGAATAAAAAAGGTTAATGGCTTAATTTTCACATCATTTAAGTGCAGAATTGATATGAAACAAAAATGTTTTACACATGCATACATGATAGAATTGTTTTTCATATTTTGTTTATTTAGTTATTTATTTTAAAATGAAATTTTCTGTTTTCAGTTCTTAACCAAGAGAACTTTTCTTGCTAATTGCATTACAGGCAAATGGAGACTGAGGGTTCCATATTCAGCATTAACCTTATTAGCAGATTGTGGCCTTCTTCCAAAAAAAAAAAAAACTTGGATGATTAGCTAACTCTTTTTTCTTAATAATGAAATACTGCAGGTATGTATGTGAGTGCTTTATATGAAACACACACTACTCTAATTCACTCATGAAAATACGTTGACTGTTGTACTGCATAAAAAGATAGCTACAGTATTTTGAATATATAAAAGTATGAAAGCTGAAAGACATTTAAAATCCAGAAGCAGACTGAGTAATGAAGCATTAAAGTGGAA